>NC_134398.1:70917634-71162634 GCF_050003625.1 Haematobia irritans | reverse complement strand
GTAATAAAAATAAGTTCAAATACGCGTTAGTTTAAATACGGACTTTTTTATTCACATTATCGAGCGAAAATAGTATTTTTTCCACGGCTACTTTTTTTTACTAGTTAATTTTAAAGAATAAAAATAATTAAATAAAGAATAAATATAAAACAAGTATATACGGCCGTAAGTTCGGCCAGGCCGAATCTTATGTACCCTCCATCATGGATTGCGTAGAAACTTCTTCTAAACACTGCCATCCAGAATCGAATTACTTAAGTTGCGGTAACGCTTGCCGATGGCAAGGTATGTTAAAACCTCCTAACACCATCTTCTAAATTGTATGTAAGTCCATACGTGGTATATATTAAATCAAAAAAGATCAATCCAATACGTATATAATTCAGTTTGACAAAGTAGACATAACATTTTTACAAAATTTTCTACAGAAATAAAATTTTAACAAAATTTTCTATAGAAATAAAATTTTCACAAAATTTTCTATAGAAATGAAAATTTTGACAAAATTTTCTATAGAAAGAAAATTTTGACAAAAATTTCTACAGAAATAAAATTTTAACAAAATTTTCTATAGAAATAAACTTTTGACAAAATTTTCTATAGAAATAAAATCTTGGTAGATTATTTTTGGCTCGAGTGGCAACCATGATTATGAACCGAATAAAATTTGAACAAAATTTTCTATAGAAATAAAATTTTGACAAAATTTTCTATAGAAATAAAATTTTGAAAATGATGAAAATTTTATTATGAACCGAATAAAATTTTAACAAAATTTTCTCTAGAAATAAAATTTTGACAAAATTTTCTATAGAAATAAAATGTTGGTAGATTATTTTTGGCTCTAGTGGCAACCATGATTATGAACTGATATGGACCAATTTTTGTGTGATTGGACCAATTTTGGTATGGTTGTTAGCGACCATATACTAACACCACGTTCCTAATTTGAACCGGATCGGATGAATTTTGCTCCTCCAAGAGGCTCCGGAGGTCAAATCTGGAGAACGTTTTATATGGGGGCTATGGACCAATTGGACCGATATGGACCAATTCTGCCACGGTTGTTAAAGATCATATACTAACACGATGTTCCAAATTACAACCGGATTGGATGAAATTTGCTTCTCTTGGAGACTTCGCAAGCCAAATCTGGGGATCGGTTTATATGGGGACTATATATAATTATGAACCGATGTGGACCAATTTTTGCATGGTTGTTAGAGACCATATACCAATATCATGTACCAAATTTCAGGCGGATCGGATTGAATTTGCTTCTCTTTGAGGCTCCGCAACCCAAATCTGGGGATCGGTTTATATGGGGGCTATATATAATTATGGACCGATGTGGACCAATTTTTGCATGGTTGTTAGAGACCATATACCAACATCATGTACCAAATTTCAGCCGGATCGGATGAAATTTGCTTCCCTTTGAGGCTTCGCAAGCCAAATCTGGGGATCGGTTTATATGGGGGCTATATATAATTATGGACCGATGTGGACCAATTTTTGCACGGTTGTTAGAGACCATATACCAACACCATATACCAACTTTCAGCCGGATCGGATGAAATATGCTTCTGTTAGAGGCTCCACAAGCCAAATCTGAGGGTCCCTTTATATGGGGGCTATACGTAAAAGTGGACCGATATGGCCCATTTTCAATACCATCCGACCTACATCGATAACAACTACTTGTGCCAAGTTTCAAGTCGATAGCTTGTTTCGTTCGGAAGTTAGCGTGATTTCAACAGACGGACGGACGGACGGACGGACATGCTTAGATCAACTCAGAATTTCACCACGACCCAGAATATATATACTTTATGGGGTCTTAGAGCAATATTTCGATGTGTTACAAACGGAATGACAAAGTTAATATACCCCCATCCTATGATGGAGGGTATAAAAATGGGAACAGACCTAATTTTTTTCTTAGCAATTCGCTATCTTCGTCTAGATGTCTCATATTTAATGAAATGTTATCTAATACACCAATCACCAATTGGTGTTTGTCTTGGCTATTGTATTGAGTACTACTATGTACGTATAGATGGCAGTATCGAAGGCGAGTTGATAGTGTATTTATACCATTGGAGACACTAACGGCCTACCCCAACCGAATGTGCTTACTATGCTGAGATATCAATTTACTGTGGTGAGAAGAAATTGCAAGTTTGTTGTACCCATTTATTTTACAAATAAAATTACTTTTTATTTATGTTTTGGGATAATCAGAACATACCAAGCCATGTGATATCGTCAACAAATGTTAAATTTCTTACCTGGATTTATGTCAAATTTTTACTAAAGGTGGGTACTAAGTTCGAGTTTAGTCATTTTTTTACGATTACTTTTCTTTAATAATCCATTTTAAGGAATACAAACTTTGTGAAAATTCGCTTTGGGATATTCCCCAACAAATTATAATGAAATATGCAACAAATATGTATAATTTTATGATTTTTATTGATTTAGTTTTCACTTCAGTTTCACTTTAGCGGCTAAAGGTGAGTATTAAGTTCGAGTTTAGCCGCTAAAATCGCTAAAGTGAAAACTAGATCAGTAAGAAAAATGCATGAAATTACACATATTTGTTGCAAATTTTATTATAACTTGATGGGGAAAAACCCAAAGCAAATTTTCACAAAGTTTGTATTCCTTAAAATGGATTATTAAAGAAAAGTAATGGTGAAAAAATGACGTTTTTAGCGGCTAAACTCGAACTTAATACCCACCTTAAACTCTAACTTAATACACTGAAAAAAAAGCATACTCGGTTCCAAAGATTTTGTCTTTACTTTAAAAAATTTGGTATTGATTCCGAGCCAAAGAAGCGGAGAATACAAGTAAGGATACTTTTAAGACACAATTCTCTTTTAAATTTAGGTTTTGTGTACTTGCTTCTAGGAAGCAAATTTTAATTTTTCGCATTCTCAGCTTTTTTTCTTCATATGCTATCAAAATCCGTTAAAAACGAGTTAACGGCAACTTTATTTTCCAAATTAGGACTCGACTTCCAGTAGAAATTATTCTATGTTTGAAGTAAAAAACTTCTTTAAAATAAAGTTTTGAAAAACATGTCCTATATTTGAACGATTTTTTGCTTTGTACTCAAGATGCAAAAAGACAACAAATTTAAAGACAATTTCATTAAATTTAAAGAATTTTTCTGAATTATTAAAGTCAAGTTGACATTAGCCTATACATTTTTTCTTTCATGTTAAGATACCCATTTTTAAGTCAAATCACTTAATTATAAGGACAATACGACTTCATTGAAAAGTTTATCGACTTTTGGACAAGGAAAATAACTTTATTTTAGAGAAATGCGTCTTCTATGCTAAGCAAAATTTGTATTCGTATTTTAAAGACATGCAATCTTTGACCTCACGACAATATTTTTTTCAGTGTACCCACCTTAATGCTCAAAAAAGTATCGGTTTCGAACAGACCCTCAGTTAACAAAAAGTAAGAACAAGGTATATCCGTTGTCGGAAATACCACTTAAGTTTCTAACTGACGCGTGTGTAACCTGAATTACATGTACAACTGCACTCAAAAAAAGTTTACTTGGATCCAAAGATTTTGACCTTCTCTTAAGGATTTTTGTATTGATTCCGAGCCAAAGATGTGGCGTCTTTAAAATAAAGACATTTTTTAGCGACCTATCTGTCCTTAAATCTAGGATCAATAAAATTAAGATTAGGATATTTGAAGCTTTTTTTATCTTAAATCTAAAGATTCAATATTTCAGTTAATTTAAGGACGATTTCTTTAAATCAAAAATGTGTTTCTTTATTTTAAAAGAAAACGTTTCTTAGTTCAAAGACTTGAACAGAAGGACGCAAATTTACAAAATTTGTGTCCTAAATTTAATGAAAAAAGTTTTGAAGTGAAGATTATAAACTTTATTTTAATTAAAATTTCATTGTTTTAAAGAAATTTGTCTTTAATATTTTGAAAATTTCGCATCCTAAAATTTAGGTTGCGTAATCTTTAATATCACGTAAATATTTTTTTCAGTGCAGAGAAGGAATATGATCACCTAGTAGAGCAAAATGATAATTTTGGGCGGTGAACATGTAACATTTTTGTCGGAATCATTTTATTTTCTCATTATGTATCTGATTTCAACAACCATTTTATTTCCCCATCCAAAAATAACATTTGGCTCTAGGAGGTAACCATATTCCTTCTCTGAGTGCAGGAAGAAAAATATCGGTTATTGTTAGAAATGTTTATCTAAATTCAGAGAGTATTAAGAAAACAAGAGGACGAAAATTTCTCTTCTACAAAAACAAGAAATGTCAACCGTATAGATGTCGCACACTGCCTGTAGCTTTGGTATAACCGACGTTGCTGTCGGAGCGCTGTTTTGATAAATTCTTTATTAAGGCATCGGCAGTTATAATTTCAAATTGTCTGACAAAAAATTTAATAGAATGAAAAGATTTATATAAAAGAACATTTGTTACTACAAAGTAGGTTCTAAATCCTATTTTTCTTACGTATCATAGGGCCTGTATGATATTTGAGAGAAGCGCCGACAAAAACTGCATGACATTAGATAAATGTCCTCATGACTGCCACCTACTGTCGCAGTTTCGTTCTCTTGTTTTCTTAATACTCTCTGCTAAATTGTACTGCAAACGCCCATATCACAAAAATATGTAAATATATAGTGAACACAGAGAAGGGATTGGTTGGAAATCGGTTGTAATAATGAACATTCCGATTATACAACAAAATATCAAGTGTATCAAAAATATTCTGTATTTATCACATTGGTTCTATTCTTAAGACCATCTGGGAGCGATTACAAGAAAAAGTTATTTATGACAATAGACAAATTATTGAGTTAACCAAATGTCTCTACTGTGAATAATTTTATTGGAAATTGCTGGGTAGAACATACCAATAAAACATTTTGCAACTTTCATTCAATACTCATCATAATCATTCGGTTGCACAAACCGAATATTATTGGAAATACTTTTAATTGACAATAATAACAATAAGGCACATAAAGGGTGATTTGTTAAGAGCTTGATAACTTTTTTTTTTAAAAAACGCATAAAATTTGCAAAATCTCATCGGTTCTTTATTTGAAACGTTAGATTGGTCCATGACATTTACTTTTTGAAGATAATTTCATTTAAATGTTGACCGCGGCTGCGTCTTAGGTGGTCCATTCGGAAAGTCCAATTTTGGGCAACTTTTTCGAGCATTTCGGCCGGAATAGCCCGAATTTCTTCGGAAATGTTGTCTTCCAAAGCTGGAATAGTTGCTGGCTTATTTCTGTAGACTTTAGACTTGACGTAGCCCCACAAAAAATAGTCTAAAGGCGTCAAATCGCATGATCTTGGTGGCCAACTTACCGGTCCATTTCTTGAGATGAATTGTTCTCCGAAGTTTTCCCTCAAAATGGCCATAGAATCGCGAGCTGTGTGGCATGTAGCGCCATCTTGTTGAAACCACATGTCAACCAAGTTCAGTTCTTCCATTTTTGGCAACAAAAAGTTTGTTAGCATCGAACGATAGCGATCGCCATTCACCGTAACGTTGCGTCCAACAGCATCTTTGAAAAAATACGGTCCAATGATTCCACCAGCGTACAAACCACACCAAACAGTGCATTTTTCGGGATGCATGGGCAGTTCTTGAACGGCTTCTGGTTGCTCTTCACTCCAAATGCGGCAATTTTGCTTATTTACGTAGCCATTCAACCAGAAATGAGCCTCATCGCTGAACAAAATTTGTCGATAAAAAAGCGGATTTTCTGCCACTGATTTTGGTAATAAAATTCAATGATTTGCAAGCGTTGCTCGTTAGTAAGTCTATTCATGATGAAATGTCAAAGCATACTGAGCATCTTTCTCTTTGACACCATGTCTGAAATCCCACGTGATCTGTCAAATACTAATGCATGAAAATCCTAACCTCAAAAGAATCACCCTTTAGTATTTGTATCATTATAGGGGTAAATTTGTATGACGAAACTGCTGCAGACTGCTTTCCTTTTGAGTGTGATGCTTTCTCATAGCATATTGACAAAGAGAAAGACATGGTCGGTGTAAATCGCCTTTTTATTGACATACGTAAGAAATTTAAAGCGGAGTTTTACTTTTCAAACTCCACACTAATTTTCTACATGCAAAATTTCCTAAATGCGGGCTATTATGGTTTACCACTAAGTGCTCAATTGTGGAGGACCTTGTATACATATACTGAAGAATTCAAAGTTACCAGTTACCGCGTTTCCCGTTCGTTCTACAATCAATGCTGATTGCTATGTGAGCTTCATCTAAAACCGTCTCAGATACATAAATGTTTAAAGGTATAATTTTTTTGATTGCGATTAATGTATTGTATTTAGTTATAATAATTTTATTTACTCTATCAATGTAACATATATAAGCATTTTTAAATAAAATACAATACTTTGCGAAAACGACATTAATTTGCAATTTGATTTTGGATGCTGTTTAGGTTGGGTAATACAACCGAATTGAGAAGGGGGTAACGACCAATTACATTGGTTGATACAACTAACAGGTTGGCTGATAAGCCCCCGGTCTGACACATAGATGGCGTCGCTAATATTAAATGCATATTATTTTTATATAGTACCAACCTTCAAATGATTCGTGTCAAAATTTGACGTCTGTAAGTCAATTAGTTTGTGAGATAGAGCGTCTTTTGTGAAGCAACTTTTGTTATTGTGAAAAAAATGGAAAAAATTGAATTTCGTGTTTTGATAAAATACTGTTTTCTGTAGGGAAAAAATACGGTGGAAGCAAAAACTTGGCTTGGTAATGAGTTTCCGGACTCTGCCCCAGGGAAATCAACAATAATTGATTGGTATGCAAAATTGAAGCGTGGTGAAATGAGCACGGAGGTGGTTACCGACGAAAACATCAAAAAAATCGACAAAATGATTTTGAATGACCGTAAAATGAAGTTGATCGAGATAGCAGAGGCCTTAAAGATATCAATGGAACGTGTTGGTCATATCATTCATCAATATTGTGATATGCGGAAGATCTGTGCAAAATGGGTGCCGCACGCGCTCACATTTGACCAAAAACAACAACGTGTTGATGATTCTGAGCGGTGTTTGCAGCTGTTAACTCGAAATACACCCGAGTTTTTCCGTCGATATGTGACAATGGATAAAACATGGCTCCATCACTACACTCCTGAGTCCAATCGACAGTCGGCTGAGTGGACAGCGTAGAAAGACTCAAAAGTCCGCTGGTAAAGTAATGGCCTCTGTTTTTGGGATGCGCATGATATAATTTTTATCGATTATCTTGAGAAGGGAAAAACCATCAACAGTGACTATTATTGGAGCGTTTGAAGGTCGAAATCGCGGCAAAACGGCCCCATATGAAGAAGAAAAAAGTGTTGTTCCACCAAGACAACGCACCGTGCCACAAGTCATTGAGAACGATGGCAAAAATTCATGAGTTGGGCTTCGAATTGCTTCCCCACACACCGTATTCTCCAGATCCGGCCCCAGCGACTTTTTCTTGTTCTCAGACCTCAAAAGGATGCTCGCAGGGAAAAAATCTGGCTGCAATGAAGAGGTGATCGCCGAAACTGAGGCCTATTTTGAGGCAAAACCGAAGGAGTACTACCAAAATGGTATCAAAAAATTGGAAGGTCGTTATAATCCTTGTATCGCTCTTGAAGGGAACTATGTTGAATAATAAAAACGAATTTTGACAAAAAAAATGTGTTTTTCTTTGTTAGACCGGGGACTTATCAGGCAACCTGTTAGGCTTGCCAGATGGCCAGGAAGTGTACCGAATCTTTCACAAAATTTGCCAAAAATCCCGGAATTCCAATTGCTCAATGCATAGGTTTTAATTTTTTCACTTGAGCATTTTATTCTAATTTTATTCTAAATTTACGTTCTTCTGTGAAATATATTTTTACACATTATACTTATCAGTTTACGGTTGGTGCCAACTCTATTCAAGTCTGTATTTCCGGCCAACATTTCAAAATCGATTTTATCCCTATCAGTACCATAGACACTTTAGTGACACTGTGATGCGAAATATACCCAAATTCATGTCATTGGCGACACCCAAATTCCTACACCCTAAAAAAATCGCGTCTGTAACATATACCCCATTTTGCTTCAAGCATATATATATTGAGGATTGGTCCAAACAAAATATTGTTTGTATTGTTCTAACATATTATGTTTCACCTTAGGGCATACACTGGTAGAAAAAAAATTAATGAAATTTTCTTTGTGTGGATATATTTTTAAGCGCCCATTGGTTACTTCCATTATTTTACTTGCAGCATACTCTCTAGGTCTCTCTTTCTAAACACATATATGTTTATAGGCTATTTCTAAATTAATATATGTTTACATCTAAGCATATTATATTTACAAAAATTTTATGTCCCAAACATAATATGTTCTTATATATTAACATATATGTCCCAAACATATTATGCTAGTTTATGAACATTATATGCTTGTACCTAAAAATAATGTGTTAAAAAAGTTGAGTTCGAAACATATGATTTTTTCATTCAAACATATGAAAAACAGTCTTTTTCGTCCTTTCAAGAGACAACTTGATATAAAATCATCGCAGCCATCTTGGGAGAAAGTTTCAGAGGCTCCAACATATCTAGGATTTTCAAAGTCTGCAGGCAACAACGACTGCGACATGGCGTTTATGCAAACTTACCAAAAGAAATACCAAGTGATAACATATGGGCTACTATTTTCGAAAAATGTGACTGTTTTTACTTGTCCCGACAAATCCCGGAATGTACGGCGCTATGTTCCGGATTTCGGCAACCATAATCTGGCAACCCTAGATACAACCATTTCCATATGTAGTATTAGTTGCATCTCCCATAATTCGATTGAGTTGACCGAATCAGTTGGGTGCCACAACTACCAACAGATAGTTGCTGCAACTGCCAAAATGAGGTTGGCAATATATTCGGTTATCACAACCAATCTGTATTCTCTGTGTGACGACCGTTTGCCTTTGCTTGTATCATCTTTTTCATGCGAAGCAGATGATGATACCCGAAGTATACCCTCTTCGCCTTGGAGAGCACATAAAAAATCCTCACCAACCCTGACATTGAACGAGCCTTCCCTCAGGAAGCTAGCGACCAGCCTGCACGTTTGCTTATCGAATCCGAAAAATTTTATGTTGAAAAGCAATCCGTCATGCCAAACTGAATCGAAACCCTTGGAGAGATCCAATCCAACTCGGACAACAAAACAGAGTGGGCGTGCGCAGAAGAGTACCCCGACCTAAAGCCGAACTGCGAATCGCAAAGAACTCCTCCACCCTCGACAAACCCCTCAATCGTGCTCAAGATAAAACTCTCGAATTGCATTCCTGCCGAAAAAACCTGGCAGGAGCTGGAATAGCAACCATCGTAGCCACCGAACGAAACAAGCAATCGACTTTAAACTTGGCCCAAGTAGTTGTTATTGATGTAGGTCGGATGGTATTGCAAATGGGCCATATGACCACTTTTACGTATAGCCCCCATATAAACCGACCCCCAGATTTGGCTTGCGAAGTCTCTTAGAGAAGCAACTTTCATCCGATCCGTTTGGAATTCGGTACGTGTTGTTACTTTATGACCTCTAACCCCCATGTAAAAATTGGTCCATATAGGTCCATAATTATATATAGCCACCATATAAACCGATCCCCAGATTTGACTTCCGGAGCCTATTGGAGGATCAAATTTCATCCGATCCGGAGGGAATTCGATACGTGGTGTTAGTTTGTGACCACTAACACCCATGCAAAAATTGGTCCATATAGGTCCATAATTATATATAGTCCCCATATAAACCGATCCCCAGATTTGGCCTCCGGAGCCTCTTGGAGGAGCAAAATTCATCCGATCTGGCTGAATTTGGCAAGTGTTGTTAGTTTATGACCTCTAGCATCTTCGAGAAGCAAACTTCATCCGATCCGTTTGAAATTTGGTATGTGGTCTATGTATTGTTAGTCTTTAAAAACCATGAAAAAATTCGTCCATATCGGTCCAATTATATATAGCCCCCATAAAAACCGATCCCCATATTTGATCATCGGAGCCTCTTGGAGGAGTAAATTTCTTCACTATATTCCATATACCGGGTCAAGAACTGAATTATATACGTTTTTAATTTATACCACGTATGGACTAACTTAATATTTAGAGGACGATGTTAAGAAGTTTTAAGATGGCAAGGTCATCGACAAGTATTACAATAACCCAAGTAATTCGATTGTGGATGGCAGTCTTTAGTAGAAGTTTTTACTCAATCCATGGACCGATATAGACCGATCCCCAGATTTGATTTCTTGAGTGTGCTTAAGCCTTATATTTCAACCGATTCACAATTCGATATCTGATGTCCGTATCCAACCCTTGAGTATCTACTACTAAACGAAAACAGGCAGGTTGCCGTGAAAATGTGTGATATCATATAAGTTTCTTCTCTGCATGCATGAACAAGATTTGGATATTTCACCATCCTAATGTACTAAGGCAAAACTAATATTTTTTATAGATCCTATTTATCAGATAACTAGATCCTATTTTACCAAATCTACTTTATCTACGAGTATAGTTAAATGAAAATTCGCCACGACCAAAAATATAATAATGAAAAGATTTTTTTTTCATAAAATTAAATACACGTTAGACTTGTTCAAAGTCTACAATCACTTTATATACTCTAAGATTAAAATATTAATTTGAAAGAAAAATTAACACAAGAATAGTATAGCATGTGTAACTAAGAACTAATAATAAATAATTTCTTAAATCTACAGGTGGCACATAGGGTCATTCCACAACATCAATTTCATCTTCATCATCATCAGCATCACTCATCTCTAAACTTGAAGATCCATCAGATGAATAACCTGTGCCACCAAGGTTATCAATGCCGCTATCAGAGTTCGCCTTCAAACTACTTCCTGGCTGGTTGTTATTAGCTGTTGAGGGTTGTTTCTCTTGGCCACTTTTCAGATTTTCTCTTGTATGACGCCATTTCATTCGTCGATTTTGAAACCATACCTTAACCTATGGGATGGAGAAGTAATAAAGACATTAAAAAATATAGTCCGCTTGTGAAGGCTTAGAGGAAAATACCTGAGCATCTGTTAGATTTAGTCGAGCAGCCAATTTACGCCTATCCGGCTTTGTGATATATTTCTGCTGCTGAAATTGTATCTCCAGGCCCTTTCGTTGTAGATTACTAAAGACCGCTCTAGACCATGATCGTTTCCGTTTGCCATTATTGTTGCTTATATGAGAGGGAGTATTACTTGCTGAACTTGTCGCTGCGGAATTACTTCCCTGGGAACTTGTGTTTGTACCGATATTTTGGAAATTTATATGAGATTCATTTGATGCTGTGTTAGTTAGATGATGATGCCTTAAATTCGATATACAATTCATATTTGGGCGCATTCCTGGAATGTCAAAATTGATAGAGGCTTTAGGAGAATATCGATTGTTTGGTATTGGTGATGGAACTGGAAAGTTTTGAATTGAAAGTTGATGTTGAGGTGCTCCCATTGTTTTCATACTACACAGCGGACTCATTAGGGCGTTCAATGAGAAATTTGTTTGTGCAGGAATGGGATGAGGAGGCAATGGTTTTTGATGCATCTGGGCATGATGCAATCTGATGAGGGCAGAGGGCGTTATGGAGGCATAATGTGCCGCCATCTGAGTTACTGTAATGAAAAAAGAAAAAATTGTATGTAACATTGAAAAAATTTTTAACAATTAATAAATAAATGTAGGGTGATTTTTAAGAGCTATACACTCAAAAAAAAGTGAACTCTCTATTTCACTAAAGCCAATTTAACTTTATTTTAGTTCATGGAATTATTATGTTTGAAGAAAGTTTCCTTTACTCTAATAATTTTTTGTTTACTTTAGTTAAATTAACTAAAACCGAGGAAAAAATGAACTCAAATGAAGCATAATGATTAACTAAATTCGTACCTTCCACAAAATAGTTCAGAATTTCTTTAAATTTGTAAATTTTACCAAAAATGCGTCCATCATGAACTTCGTATATCACTAAAGACATTCTTGCAATTTTGAACTCCAAGTTTTTCCTTCAAACTACAAAATTTTCTTTAACAAGTGAAAAAACTTAGTTATGTCTAATAAATTTTCTTGAATTTGTCGAAAAATATTTACTTATTTTTATGACATCGGCGTGATGCCAACGTTTGTAATACTGTTTAGTTAAAATTTTCTACAAATGTTCAAAATTTTCTAAAATTAACCGAAACTTTTCTTCCTGGTGGGTTCACTGTTTTTTCAGTGTAGGAACATTTTTCAAAACACAAGCACATAAAATACAGAATCTTGAATCTATAGTACGGTTCATATAGTTTAATGTTTGGATATTATTTCATGCAAATGTTGGCCATGATTGCGCCTCAAATGGTCTAACCGCTTAGTCCAACTTTGGCATATTCTTTGCAACATTTCGACTGGTATCTCACGAATAAATGCTACAATGTTGCACAGAAAAAAAGGTGTCTTGTTAATTTTAGGACCAGTTTAACTTCCACATAGTTCAAAAAATTTACTGTAATATAGTTCATTTTTCGTAACCACTGCGAAAATTAACTTAGCTAAAGGAAAACTTATAAAACTTCAGTAAATGTTTTTTAGTTCACTAACTACGAAATGGGACGGATTTTTCCTTAAATAAATTTCCAATACAATAGTTAATGCATCGTTGATTGTATTATAAAAAGACATAGGCAATATAAAAATCTTACTACGAAATGTGGACAATTTACTAAGAAAATTTTTTATATGGAAAAAAATTTTTGTAGTAAAAATTAACTTAACTACAGTACCGATTCGTATGGCGGCTTCCTACAGCTTATTTCGGTTTTTACTATAAGTTGGAGTATATTTCCTCACATTGAAAATTTTAGATAAAGTAGAATAAAAAGTAGTTAATTTAATCCTTGACGGGTGTATATAATTTTTTATGGATTCCTCGTAAATTTTGAATATATTTTACCTTATCCTATAGATAGAATACCAACTAATCAATAAACGTGATACTGGAAATTGAAGTGAGAAGAAATTATGAAATTATTGCATCATCTTTTTTTTTTGTTTGTGTTTGTTATTGCGATGATGTTATGGAATGTGTGTTGTTGGTATCTTTTGTGGTGATAGTTGTTTTGTTGCAATAGCGAGATCAGAAAGGGATCATGTGTGTGTGTGGAGTTGTTTTTCTTTACATATGTGTCCTTTATGACTATTTGTGTCTTTGAGTTTTATTGGTGCATTCAGTTCTGTTGATGCATTTATGAAGCGCACACGTGGTGAGCTTGCGTGCGGTATTTGTGTTTATTAATAAAAATACATTTATTTCGTAACATTTTAGAAACTGATAAGTGAATGGTGTGATGTAAGAGAAAACAAAAACACTTTATATTGATAAAAAAAATAAATAACTCTAAAATAAATCACATATTAAGAAACTGTATATTTCTATTAATAATTTAAAATTAGTGCGGTTTTAAATTGGTTTACATAAAAATATTCATAATGAGTGGTAATAAAATGATCTATATTTACTCTACATCTGGATCACAGTACAATTTTTTGAGTCTATATTTTTATGTTATAGCGAGTCCTTAAGGTTCGAGTTTAGGCGCTAAAATCAGAAATAAATCAGTAAGAAAAGTATAAAATTATACGCCTTCGATGCAAATTTAAATATAACTTGATGGAGAATAGCTCGAAACAAGTTTTTTATTAAGTTTATATTCTTTAAATGGATTACACGATTAAGAACAGAAAATCGTTTTTAAGCTTATGTAGAACGCTGTTTTTTTTAATTTAATATGATGAATCGTTTTCAA
The DNA here is from genome assembly GCF_050003625.1 of Haematobia irritans. NCBI lineage: Eukaryota > Metazoa > Arthropoda > Insecta > Diptera > Muscidae > Haematobia > Haematobia irritans. The sequence goes on along the minus strand of NC_134398.1, from coordinate 71,148,712 downwards.
GTTATTCCAATATATATAGCGGAAGTGCCTTAATTTTGAACATAACCGTATATCTCAAAAAGTCGAGCTCTTAAAAAAACAAGTGTAAATTTGGATTCAGCGACCTCAAATTACTAAAAATTTGATATAAATTTTAACTGAACACAAAAACGGTTCAATTTTGTTCCCATGTAAAGGGTGATTCTTTTGAGGTTAGGATTTTCATGCATTAGTATTTGACAGATCACGTGGGATTTCAGACATGGTGTCAAAGAGAAAGATGCTCAGTATGCTTTGACATTTCATCATGAATAGCCGAACGATCTGCCACAACGTCGAATTTTCAGTGAATGGGCCCTAGAAAAGTTGGCAGAAAATCCGCTTTTTTATCGACAAATTTTGTTCAGCGATGAGGCTCATTTCTGGTTGAATGGCTACGTAAATAAGCAAAATTGCCGCATTTGGAGTGAAGAGCAACCAGAAGCCGTTCAAGAACTGCCCATGCATCCCGAAAAATGCACTGTTTGGTGTGGTTTGTACGCTGGTGGAATCATTGGACCGTATTTTTTCAAAGATGCTGTTGGACGCAACGTTACGGTGAATGGCGATCGCTATCGTTCGATGCTAACAAACTTTTTGTTGCCAAAAATGGAAGAACTGAACTTGGTTGACATGTGGTTTCAACAAGATGGCGCTACATGCCACACAGCTCGCGATTCTATGGCCATTTTGAGGGAAAACTTCGGAGAACAATTCATCTCACGAAATGGACCGGCAAGTTGGCCACCAAGATCATGCGATTTGACGCCTTTAGACTATTTTTTGTGGGGCTACGTCAAGTCTAAAGTCTACAGAAATAAGCCAGCAACTATTCCAGCTTTGGAAGACAACATTTCCGAAGAAATTCGGGCTATTCCGGCCGAAATGCTCGAAAAAGTTGCCCAAAATTGGACTTTCCGAATGGACCACCTAAGACGCAGCCGCGGTCAACATTTAAATGAAATTATCTTCAAAAAGTAAATGTCATGGACCAATCTAACGTTTCAAATAAAGAACCGATGAGATTTTGCAAATTTTATGCGTTTTTTTTTTTTTTAAAGTTATCAAGCTCTTAACAAATCACCCTTTATTTCTAAAGAAAACTAATCATGAAAAATTGGGATTTTAGCCACTAAACTCGAACTTAATATCCACCATAAATACTAAATGCTATATTGACAAGTGGAAATTATATCTAATTTTATAATAATTTTATTTCATTTATATTCTGAGAAGGATTTCAAAAATGTCCCATTTGTGCATGGATATGATTCCACTAATGTAGTAATTGGATGATGTTTTTCAATGTGGTAAGTTTTTCGTCCATTTGTAATAAAGCCAAAATTACTATTTATTAAAAATAATTTTCATTTGCAGGATGACAGCAAATCTAATGGTATTTTTTGGAATCTTCTTACTGTTTAATGCTAACTAAGCTGATATCCCTATTTGCTCTAAGAAAATTCTCTTGTAAGTTAAAGATCAAAATACCATAGAATTTGATAATATTTTTATATTTTATATACCTTTTTAACTTCAGAGGCTTATGACGCAAATCCACACAACAAAAACTAACGATATCGGTGAAATTGGACAAAAATGAAATGAAAGTAGCAACTTATGGCATATATCTTTCATATGGATAAAAAATGGAAATTGATATTAATTAGTTTCATTCTACTAACATAGAATATTACTCTTTTGAAGAAGCAATTACTAACTACCGAAAAGTAACAGCATACAGCGTACGAATAAAAACACTTCTTTTATTGTATATCATAAGCCATAGTTTTATGTAATATAATAATAATTTTTTGAAATAAAATACTGGTAGTTATGAAAAATTGTCTTATATTGTACGAAAAATTTCTTAGTTGTATACAGGCTTGTTGTACCTTTAATTCCTCAATTTATTTACTTCTTTGAAAATTATACTGATAAACAGTTTATTTGAAACCAATTTCTAAATATAGGATTCCCAAAAACTTGTTCATTTTTCCGGATAGCAAGAATATTTTGAATGAGTGTAAGTACATTCTTCCCACAGCGTAGTAAGAATGAACTAAAATACGATGCAATACATAAACTTATTTATAAGAAAATCATGAACTTATCTAGATGAAAAAAATCTTTGGCGCCAAATCATGGTCATTCTTACTATGGGTTAGTTCATTTTTCGTAAACAATAGTAAACTTTTTTTTCGGTGTGTCTTCCAATACGCCAATTGAAGCGGGTTTGTCTGTATAGCTTTACCATAGCTTCATAAAAAATAGTCAAATCCCATGATCTAGGCGGCCAACTTTCCAAGAGCCCATTCACAAAAAATTCTACGTTGCGGCTTCAATTCTTGCACCAGCTGAAAGGCTTAACGAATCGATTATTAATGGTCATCTTTAACACTGGCCGATAGGGCTGCGATATTTTCTTCAACTCGCACTCTACTTTAGCATGTTGGAGGTATAATGTCCAGCAAGGTAAATTTGGGACAAAAGTTAGATGTAATAGCTCGAATAGCTGCTTCAGTGAGTCGTTAAACTGACCATAAAATTAAAGAAGCGCGCGATGAACTTTCTTAAAATACTAAAATTCAATAATTTGCAATTGTTGTTCGAATGTTTCTACTTGCTAAATTAGTGAAGAAATTGAAAAGCAACCACAAAACACGCATCATATACTTTCTTTCGTATTTTCAACAACGCTATTATTTAGGTCGAGGAATAAAAGCGTCTTCAACAGTTGTTTGAAAGTGTAACCATCTGTACCGTAGACTAGCTACAGTGCAAAATGGGTTACATTTTTGGTCTTGCGATCGAACGTGCACATTTTGGGTAGGCTTCACTGGATTTTCCAATCGAACAAAAATTTTCGAATTATCGGTGTAGGGTGTAAAATCCCAGCAAAAAAGCGTCGCCAAAAAAGTAGTGAAAATGTTCTTTTTCAAAAATTTTTCTAGAATGGATTTGGCATTTTTTTCGGCAAAATTTAAATAATTTGTACCATTTTATAAATTCTTAATCTGTTTTTAACCTATTTGAAACACAAAAAAAAAAAATAAATTTCCCATTAAAAATATGAAAAAAGCGATTTATAAAGAAATTGACTCAAATGAACTTCCTATGCAGTTAAAATAAAGAGCATCTTTGGGAGAGCATTTTTGGAAGTTCTTTTAAAGTTGTGCCATGAGAAAAACTTCCAAATTTGTTTGGTAGGATATGTAACATATTTTTTTCAAACGAAATCACTATTAATCATAAAGAAGCCGATTGCTTTGCTCGAAATCAATACCAAACACACTAAGTGGAAATCTTTGAAGTGAAGTAATTTGATTCTCAATTAAATTGATTTTCACATCCTGTAAAATTGACTTCAGAAACATCAATGCTCTTCAAATTCAAGTGGCCCATATAAAAACACCAATTGAAGCTCTCAATTTGGCCATTTAATTAACTACTCATGCACACCCTAATTTCACTAATTAAATGGTTGTAATTATGTTGAAATCGGCCATAAAATAAACACATCAAATAATCGTGTAAAAATTTAGATCACGTAATTAATCACACTTTAGTGTGGATGATGGAAGAGATCATTTAAACAAATTATTGCCAATGGAATGGGCACCTATTTAAAATTAAAGATCAATAAACGTGAAACAAATCAGTCAGAAAGAATTCAATCAATCCCTCTCTCCGCCATTTACGAGGTGTTTATATTCATCTAAACGGGTCGATTAACAACATGGTTGGGATGGATAGGAATCACATCATGATTGGGAATGTTGTCTAGTCTGATTGTAGTGGTAAGGAGATGCAGAACTATGGGAGAAAATCGATTAACGTGAGTAATTAATTGTTCCGATCGATAAAACAACAGCAACAACAAATGCAGACTGATTAATATCTCTAGAATGAGATGAGTTAAACAATCACCACACAATCGCCAAACAGCAGAAAACAATAACAATGTGCCCCTGAGGCTGCTGCCCGCCACCACCGGCGAATCATCTAAACACAACACTGAGCTATACGCACACACACACATACAAATCTCATTTGATTTGAATGATCGATGAGGCGCCTCATTGGCACTGATAAAGTCAGCGCCACAAAGACGATTTGTAACAAAAACAACATCTTATACAGGCCACGCATATTTGGTTTAAGGCTTAAAGCTATGTGTGATGATCGTGGTAATAGAGCTCAATAAAGATGATCACAAAACAATCGATTCCTATGGCTGCTGCAGCAATCACATCAATAACATCACAGTTATAGTCGTACTATCTACCAGTCAGTTGAAAAGTCATAGACCCCCACCCCCTTCCAAATCAAAAATAGCCACAACACTATTTAGATTGTTATCGTACATGTTAAGAAGTTATGGCTGTAAAACAGTCACCACCTCACTATACCACCACCATTCTTAGCCATATTTTTTTCTGTGAGGTGATTATGAATCCAGTGGGGAATATTCAGTATGTCTTTATTGAGTCCTGCATTAAGTGCATACACGCAAAGAAAAAATACTTTCCTCAAAAACGAACTTTTAGACAAACGAAATTTTTCTCCATTAAAACTTATTTTTTAAGGAGCAAATAACCCGTGTAAAAATTGGTGGATCTAAATAGATATAATCATATCTCAAAATTGGCCGCTTCAGATCTAGGCAGATACACCCAGATATGATGATATAGAATTAGATATAATTATATGTAATTCCATATATAGGGAGATCTGACACCAGATCTACTTACATATAGGGATAGATATAATAATATCTAAGAAATTAGATCTGGGCCAATTTTGAGATCTGATCAGATCTATTTCCATAGTAATTAGATATGATTAGATCTTACCATTTTTCGGATCTACTCATATCTAATCATATCAAATTAGATCTCTCAATTTTTACTCGGGAAACCAGAATTTTTAAAAAGCGTTTCAACGATTATTTTTAATCTTGGTTTTGCCCAGTAAAGAACATTTTTTATCGTCAAAAGAAAACTTCGTTTTGATAAAATTTCGTTACTTAGGAAACTCAGTCCGGATAGAAAAAATGTGGCTAATTTAAAACAAAATGTTGGCATTAGTTTGGCCCATCTACAATCATATACATAACTACTTCAATTTAACCACAAATATGTAAGAAACTCACAAAAATTTATATAGATTTTATACTGCTAATACTAACAATGGATGCAATGATTAATATGTCTGTCTAACATACAAATGGAGGTGGGTTCAACCCCAGTTTCGACCAAACACCAACAAGTTTTTCAGCTGAAACGACGCGTCGTTCAGATTCGGCATTGTCAGTGGGCTTAGCATCCGGTAGCACCCATTGATAAGAAAGAAGTTCGCCTTTTGTGGTATCATAATGGTCTGAATAGTCTGAAAGGGCATAAAATATCGACCCACACTGAAAAAAAAAGCATGCACAGAAAAAAAAAAATTCACGAAAATTTTTCCAATTCCAAAAAAAGCATGCACAAAAAAAATTCACGAAAAAATTTCCAATTAAAGTCTTAATTGAGTTTTAAAAAATATTCAATTAAAAAGTTAATTGATTCAACAAATTTTTTAATTTAAACAAAAATCAATCAAAAAATTAATAGTATCAATTAATTTCTTAATTGACTTTCAATTATTTTCTTAATTGACTTTCAATTATTTTCTTAATTGACTTTCAATTATTTTCTTAATTGACTTTCAATTATTTTCTTAATTGATACTATCATTTCTGTGATTGAAGGCATTTCAATTAAAAACTTAATTGTATCAATTAATTTTGCGATTGAATCAAAAAAAAATTTTTTTTGGGTGCCCTGTTCCAAAGATTTTGCCTTTACTTTAACAATTTTGGTATTGATTCCGAGCCAAAGAAGCGAAGAATACAAGTAAGGATACCTTTAAGGCACAATTCTCTAGGAATCAAATTTTAATTTTTCGTTTTTCATTTTTTTTCTTCATATGCTATCAAAGTCTTTTAAAAACGAGTTAATGACAACTGTATTTTCCAAATTCAGACTCGATTTATACTAGAAATTATGCTATGTTTCAAAAAAAAACAAAATACGTCTTTAAAATAAAATGTTGAAAAACATGTCCTGTTTTGGAACGATTTTTAAAGAATTTTTCTGAATTATCAAAGTCAAGTTGACCTTACCCCAAATACTTTTTCTTTCATGTTTTGATACCCATTTTTAAGTCAAATCACTTAATTATAAGTGCAATATATGACTTCATTGAAAAGTTTATCGACTGTTGAACAAGGAAAAAAGATTTATAAATTTGCATTCGTATTTTAAGGACATGAAATCTTTGGCCTCACGGCAATATTTTTTTCAGTGGACTATACCTAACCTAACCTTCAACTGATAATTAATTTGAAGCTTTGCTAAAAGTAGAGAAAATCTATACTAAATGCTGTAGAAATGAACATTCGTCGGTGTTAAAACATGTATAGATTGGAATCAAAAATTTCCTTTTCAGTACACTCAAAAAAAGTTTACTTGAATTTAAAGTTTTTGACCTTCCTTTAAGGATTTTTTGTATTGATTCTGAACCAAAGATGCTGCTTCTTTAAAATAAAACAAGTAAGAAAAGTCTAAAGTCGGGCAGGGCCGACTATATTATACCCTGCACCACTTTGTAGATCTAAATTTTCGATACCATATCACATCCGTCAAATGTATTGGGGGCTATATATAAAGGTTTGTCCCAAATACATACATAATAAATACATACAAAATATATAGACTCAAAATTTAAGTGGGCTAATGCACTAGGGTAGAACACAATGTTAGTAAAAAAATATGGGAAACATTTAAACCTGAAGCAATTTTAAGGAAACTTCGCAAAAGTTTATTTATGATTTATCGCTCGATATATATGTATTAGAAGTTTAGGAAAAATGGAGTCATTTTTACAACTTTTCGACTAAGCAGTGGCGATTTAACAAGGAAAATGTTGGTATTTTGACCATTTTTGTCGAAATCAGAAAAACATATATATGGGAGCTGTATCTAAATCTGAACCGATTTCAATCTAATTTGGCACACATGACTATATTACTAATTGTACTCCTAGTGCAAAATTTCAACCAAATTGGGCCAAAACTCTGGCTTCTGGGGCCATATAAGTCCATATCGGGCGAAAAACATATATGGAAGCTATATCTAAATCTGAACCGATTTCAATAAAACTTGGCATACTGAACTACACTACTAATTGTACTCCTAGTACAAAATTTCAACCAAATTGGGCCAAAACTCTGGCTTTTAGGACCATATTAGTCCATATCGGGCGAAAGATATATATGGGAGCTTTATCTAAATCTCAACCGATTTCAATCAAATTTTGCACACTTGACTATACTACTAATTGTACTCCTAGTGCAAAATTCGGCCAAAAATCTGGCTTCTGGGGCCATATAAGTCCATATCGGGCGAAAGATATATATGGGAGCTATATCTAAATCTGAACCGATTTCTTCCAAAATCAATAGGGTTTTATTCTGAAATTAGGAACATGTGCCAAATTTGAAGGCGATTGGACTTAAATTGCGACCTAGACTTTGATCACAAAAATGTGTTCACAGACAGACGGACGGACGGACAGACGGACATGGTTATATCGACTCAGGGACCCACCCTGAGCATTATTGCCAATTATTGTGTCTATATCGTCTCCTTCTGGGTGTTACAAACATATGCACTAACTTATAATACCCTGTTCCACAGGGTGGCGCAGTGTATAAAGAATTTTAGGGAGCTATATTTTTGTGATATATCAACAAAGTTATTCATGTACAAATATTGTAGCAGATTTTTCAAAGCAAAAAATATTCCATACTTTCAATTTAAGTTCTTTTTTGCAAGTCTTAGAAAATGCACTACTTGACCGTTTTAAGTGAAAATTTACATTTGGACAAAAACAAAGAAAATAAAATTAATGAAATTTAAATTTGTGTCGTTAGACTTTTTCTTTGAATTTTGTGTTGAACGTAAACAGTTCTAATATCGAATCTAATACGAAGACCTTTTACTTGACGAAAAATCCGCTTTAAATTTATTTAAGTCTTAAGTACTTTCATTTTAAAATAATAAAACGTTTGAACGGCATTGTTCCTTTTTTTAATTTTCTTATCATTCAAAAAAAATATTCATTTTTTTGTATTCCAAAGCCACAATCGAGTTCGTTTAGGTAAAGTTATTAAATAATAGGACACAATAGTTTTCACTGTTTAAAAATGTTGGTCATGACTCATGACATCTTAAAATTTCTAGATTTTCTTTTGTTTTTAACGGTATGTTCCTGTCTATAATTTCTTTTTGGAGGACAGTATAACTATTTGCGTATAATGATTGGTTCTTAGCACTTTCATAAATTCGAAAACCCGCAATAACAAATTCAGTAACACAGTTATAGTCTACACTCAAAAAAATAAAATTTTTGACATTTTTTTTTGTTAAATAAAAAACTATTTTGTGTGTGACCGAAGCTGTGCTTAAACCCATGACCTTTTGAATACAAGTCGGCTGTGTTAACCATCTTACGATGGCTTCCATTGTAAGAGAACTCGAATTGACCGCACGAACTTTAAGATTTAAATTATATTAAATTTCTAAAAAAGGCATTGTGGAACAACTCGATATGAAAATCCATTCAGATCTTTCCTGCTGGGGAATTGCAGAGTTCGATTGCATTGGGAGTATTTTTATACTAGACATTAAGCCCGCTTGCAATGGCATTGGCGACCCCACAACACCCTAACCAATGCACAGCATGTAAAGCACCTGTGGTGTGGCAGATATTTCTTCAAATTACTCACAAAATCATTAAGCATTTATTGGATATTTCTTCTTGTGGTGATCGAATAATGACCATTATAAATATATTTTGGAATTTAGGTTTTATTTTGTATTATCTGCATATTAGAGTGAGTTTAATTTTCTTTTACGCTGAATAAATACTATTATGATAATTAAAAAAAAAAAAAAACAATTACATGTTTGTTATGTCAAATAACGAAAACAGTCATTATCTGAACGAAAACATAATTATAACAAAATGTTTACAAAATAAGTAAGGAAAGTCAAAAGTCGGGCGGGGCCGACTATATTATACCCTGCACCACTTAGTAGATCTAAAGTTTCGATACCATATCACATTCGTCAAACGTGTTGGGGGCTATATATAAAGGTTTGTCCCAAATACATACATTTAAATATCACTCGATCTGGACAGAATTTGATAGACTTCTACAAAATCTATAGACTCAAAATTTATGTCGGCTAATGCACTAGGGTGGAACACAATGTTAGTAAAAAAATATGGGAAACATTTAAATCTGAAGCAATTTTAAGGAAACTTCGCAAAAGTTTATTTATGATTTATCGCTCGATATGTATGTACTAGAAGTTTAGGAAAATTAGAGTAATTTTTACAACTTTTCGACTAAGCAGTGGCGATTTAACAAGGAAAATGTTGGTATTTTGACCATTTTTGTCGAAATCAGAAAAAAACATATATATGCGAGCTATATCTAAATCTGAACCGATGTCAACCAAATTTGGCACGCATATCTACAATGCTAATTCTACTCCCTGTGCAAAATTTCAACTAAATCGGAGTTAAAAATTGGCCTCTGTGGTCGTATGAGTGTAAATCGGGCGAAAGCTATATATGGGAGATATATCCAAATCTGAACCGATTTCAACCAGATTTGGCACGCATAGTTACAATGCTAATTCTACTCCCTATGCAAAATTTCAACTAAATCGGAGCAAAAAATTGGCCTCTGTGGGCAATTGAGTGTAAATCGGGCGAAAGCTATATATGGGAGCTATATCTAAATCTGAACCGATTTGACTGATATTTTGCAAGTTTTTCGAGACTCATAAAATATTCGGATGTACGGAATTTGAGGTTGATATACATGCCAATTATGACCAGATCGGTGAAAAATATATATGGCAGCTATATCTAAATCTGAATCAATAGGGATCGTCTTTGAGCCGAAACAGGACCCTATACCAAATTTTAGGACAATCGAACCAAAACTGCGAGCTGTATTTTGCACACAAAAATACACCAACAGACAGACAGATAGACGGACAGACAGACAGACGGACATCACTAAATCGACACAGAATTTAATTCTAATCCGATCCGTATACTAAAAGGTTGGTCTATGATTACTCCTTCTTGGCGTTACATACAAATGCACAAACTTATTATACCCTGTGGTGAAGGGTATAAATATGGTATAAACATACACTCAAACAAAGTTTACTTGAATCCAAAGATTTTCACCTTCCCATAAGGATTATGGTAATGATTCCGAGCCAAAGATGCGGCTTCTTTAATATAAGATATTTTAAGCGACTTATCTGGCCTTAAATCTGGGATCAATGAAATTAAAAATAGGATACAGATCTCATTTATTGAGATCTGTATCCTATTTTTCGCGATATATTAATAATCCGTATCCTATCTGTATCCTATCTCTTTTCGCGATATATTAATAAAGCTATTCACGTACAAACAAATACCTGTTTAAAAATCCATATTATAACAGATACCTCAAAGTAGAAAAGGTTTTCGTGATTCCAAAACAAACTTTAAACCAAAGATGCTAAATCCTCAAAATAAGTCTTAGCCTATATTTGAAGCGTTTTTATCTTAATTCCAAAGATTCAACATACTTGAAGGAAAATTTGCCTTAGTTCAAAGACATGCGACCTTAGAGGAGGGATGCAAATTTACAAAATTTGTGTGCTAAATTTAATGAAAAAAATTTTGAAATAAAGATTCTAAACATTATTTTAATTAAATTGTCATTATTTTAAAGAAATTTGTCCTTAATATTTTGTAAATTGCTCATCCTAAAATTTAGGTTGCGTAATCTTTAATATCATGTAAATATTTTTTCAGTGAAACATAAAAAATGTAAAACGAACCCATTTTAACATTAATTTAAAATAAATTGAGATTTTGCCTTTTTAGAGGTTTACACATGAGTAACATTTATGTAATACACGCTCACGCTTAATCATTGCTATTTTACTAGAGGCTCACAAACCTAAATTACTTACAATAAGTGAACATAATAACACTTGTGAAACAAAACACGCCACGAAAAATATTAAATATTGTGAATGAAACTATTTGCACAATTAGAACACACACCAGGGACTACACACAAAAAAATAAAATATGAATTTGTACATAAATTTATACATTTTTATAATTTTATGGACTTTTTCATAAAAAATGTGTACACTTACATAATATATTGTTTTCATAAATACTTGTTATGAAATTATGAATCTTTTAATAATATATAGAGACGGTTTCATAAAATTAATGAAATAGTACTTAATATATCAAAAAATACTGGTTTTCTCTTAGCGTGAGAGAGCCCCAACTTAGAGTTACTCTCATATAAAGGGTGATTTGTTAAGAGCTTGATAAATTTTTTTAAAAAAAAAAACGCATAAAATTTGCAAAATCTCATCGGTTCTTTATTTGAAACGTTAGACTGGTCCATGACATTTACTTTTTGAAGATAATTTCATTTAAATGTTGACCGCGGCTGCGTCTTAGGTGGTCCATTCGGAAAGTCCAATTTTGGGCAACTTTTTCGAGCATTTCGGCCGGAATAGCCCGAATTTCTTCGGAAATGTTGTCTTCCAAAGCTGGAATAGTTGCTGGCTTATTTCTGTAGACTTTAGACTTGACGTAGCCCCACAAAAAATAGTCTAAAGGCGTCAAATCGCATGATCTTGGTGGCCAACTTACCGGTCCATTTCTTGAGATGAATTGTTCTCCGAAGTTTTCCCTCAAAATGGCCATAGAATCGCGAGCTGTGTGGCATGTAGCGCCATCTTGTTGAAACCACATGTCAACCAAGTTCAGTTCTTCCATTTTTGGCAACAAAAAGTTTGTTAGCATCGAACGATAGCGATCGCCATTCACCGTAACGTTGCGTCCAACAGCATCTTTGAAAAAATACGGTCCAATGATTCCACCAGCGTACAAACCACACCAAACAGTGCATTTTTCGGGATGCATGGGCAGTTCTTGAACGGCTTCTGGTTGCTCTTCACTCCAAATGCGGCAATTTTGCTTATTTACGTAGCCATTCAACCAGAAATGAGCCTCATCGCTGAACAAAATTTGTCGATAAAAAAGCGGATTTTCTGCCAACTTTTCTAGGGCCCATTCACTGAAAATTCGACGTTGTGGCAGATCGTAAGTCTATTCATGATGAAATGTCAAAGCATACTGAGCATCTTTCTCTTTGACACCATGTCTGAAATCCCACGTGATCTGTCAAATACTAATGCATGAAAATCCTAACCTCAAAAGAATCACCCTTTATATACAATACAAGCATATAATATGAGACAAAAAAACGAAACATAACATTTTGAAGGCAACACGTGAGTTTGATGTGTTTGAGTTTTTCAGTACAGTTTGAGTCGCCGTCGCGATTAGAAGATTTTTTATTGCTGTAAAAAAAATTTACGAAACAACAATATTAACTGGAAGCGTTGGTGCTCATGTTTATCAATAATATAAAATATTATAAAATTATGTTCTTTGCTGGCTGGTCTTTAATGTGGGGTTTAATAAATGGGTTCATACATTTTGACCAATTATGCAGGCATTAAGAATCAGGGGAAAATTTAAAACAAAAGTTACATATAATGCATTTTTGTATATATTATGTAAAGGTACATATTTTTCAAAGACAAAAATATGTACACTTCATTTGTAATATTAAAAATTCCATTCATATTATGTACACATTCATAGTCAATGAAAACCTGTATTTTTGATTTTATGAATTGTTTTCATATAATTTATGAATCTCGTGTTTGGAAAATTTTTGTGAACACTATTCATAAAATAAATGTATTATTTTTTTGTGTGTAGTTATATAACGGTCCTGGGGACGATCCATTTCCCGTAAAGTTTTACTCCCATTATTCGAATGAGTAAGATAAGTACAATTTGTAAATTTTGCTTTTAGTTTCGAGCAATTTGGAAGACCAATGCGGCTTCTATCCTCTCAAGGAAGTTGTTCCACAAACATTTCTTTTTAAGTGCATCCCGGGATCTCTCATCAATTTTTTTCTACTTTTAATGAAGTTTTTTGGTCCATTCTTAGAAAATACGCTATTTGGCGGTTTAAAGTGAAAATTTTACATTTTGGATCATTAAATGTCGCAACAAAATAATAGAAAATAAAAAAAGAAGAATGAAAATAAAATTAGAAATGTTACCCCCGCGGTAAGTTGAACCTGTGCCAACAGACTTTTTCACTTCCATGCAAGTTCTTTTGAGAAAGTTTTGCAAATTGTTAGAATTTAAATCTTATATTGAGTTTTAATGGAAAAAAAAAACTATATTTCAAAAAAAATGTATAAGGCGAAGATAACGATGTGAAACATAAAAAATTTTTTGAGAAAATATTTGATAAAAAAGTTATCGCTGGTGAGATTTGAAATTTTGTTCTTTATTTTTTCATTCATACTATTAAAGATCATCTCGAGAAGTAAAGGGTGATTTGTTAAGAGCTTGATAACTTTTTTTTTTTAAAAAACGCATAAAATTTGCAAAATCTCATCGGTTCTTTATTTGAAACGTTAGATTGGTCCATGACATTTACTTTTTGAAGATAATTTCATTTAAATGTTGACCGCGGCTGCGTCTTAGGTGGTCCATTCGGAAAGTCCAATTTTGGGCAACTTTTTCGAGCATTTCGGCCGGAATAGCCCGAATTTCTTCGGAAATGTTGTCTTCCAAAGCTGGAATAGTTGCTGGCTTATTTCTGTAGACTTTAGACTTGACGTAGCCCCACAAAAAATAGTCTAAAGGCGTCAAATCGCATGATCTTGGTGGCCAACTTACCGGTCCATTTCTTGAGATGAATTGTTCTCCGAAGTTTTCCCTCAAAATGGCCATAGAATCGCGAGCTGTGTGGCATGTAGCGCCATCTTGTTGAAACCACATGTCAACCAAGTTCAGTTCTTCCATTTTTGGCAACAAAAAGTTTGTTAGCATCGAACGATAGCAATCGCCATTCACCGTAACGTTGCGTCCAACAGCATCTTTGAAAAAATACGGTCCAATGATTCCACCAGCGTACAAACCACACCAAACAGTGCATTTTTCGGGATGCATGGGCAGTTCTTGAACGGCTTCTGGTTGCTCTTCACTCCAAATGCGGCAATTTTGCTTATTTACGTAGCCATTCAACCAGAAATGAGCCTCATCGCTGAACAAAATTTGTCGATAAAAAAGCGGATTTTCTGCCACTGATTTTGGTAATAAAATTCAATGATTTGCAAGCGTTGCTCGTTAGTAAGTCTATTCATGATGAAATGTCAAAGCATACTGAGCATCTTTCTCTTTGACACCATGTCTGAAATCCCACGTGATCTGTCAAATACTAATGCATGAAAATCCTAACCTCAAAAGAATCACCCTTTAGTTAGAATGTTATGCCTTGGTGTCATCTTGCGATCATATCACAGACATTTGAATTGGCATTTCGACGCTTCGTGTTCAATGGCGTTTGTGGCTGAGTGTGCTAAGGCGTTCTGCTATGGTGCAAACATACCCAGGTTCAACCCCTGATCAGGTCGAAAAAGTTTTTCAAATTGTAAAAATTTGATTAGAAAGAAAAATGTTGATAAAAATAAAAAGTGAAATTGGCAAGAACTTCTTTTTTCTTTTTTTTTTCCTTTGAATATCTTCATTCAAATGAACTTCCAAGACACAACTTCTAAAGCAATGCATATGATCCGAAAACAAAATATTTCATATACGTCATATGACAAGCCCTTGAAAAATTCATTGGAGGTGATCCAAGTTTGCACTACTTCCGGATCACAAGTTTGGAATCCAAACTACTTTTTTCGAAGAAATCGGGAGATCGGTCTATATTGAGGCTTTACCAAAAAATGAACCGATTGAAACTAAATTAGACACAGATCTTCAGATTTCCAATTTCAGGCAAATCGTATAAAAATATATATGAAAATGTTTCTAGAAGCCCAATAAGTTAAATCGGGAGATCGGTATATATCTGGTACACCTATTTTCGGATCTAAAAGAACTGTAGATATCAATTTTTATGAAAATTGGGTAAAAATTGGGGTTTCTAGAAGCACAAGAAATCGAATCAATAGATCGGTCTATATAAGGGCTAGACCGAAACATGGACCGATACGAAGCACATTACGTACACCTATTTGTGGTCGTAAAATAGGTGTAAAAACCACAATATCCAAAAGCCCAAGAAATTAACTCGGGAGATTGGTCTATATCGGGACTATACCAAACCACGGACCGACAAACACATTATTCGGCACACCAATTTGTGGTCCCAAACTACCTTTAGATATCAATTTTCACTATAAACGGATAAAAATCTTGGTTTTTAGAAGCCGAAGAAGTTAAATCGGGAGATCAGTCTTTACCAAATAGGGACCACCATACACACCTATTTTTTGTCCTAAAATGCTTCTGAATTTACAATTTCAGGCAAATCACAACAAATAAAAAAAGAACTATAGCTTCTAGAAGCCCAAGACCCAAAATCGGGGGAATTTCTCCCTGATCAAGAATGTATATACTTTATGGTGGTGGGTTAATCACCGAGATATGCGTGAGTAACTAAAATTATAGGTCACGTGCACAACTCTCATTTGCAAGTGCCAACATTGTGTTAGTGTTTAACATTGTTTATGTGTTGATTTTAGGCGGCGTTGAAAGTTGCTTGTGTTTAGCTTTATATCAGCTGTCCAGATGTTTCTTATTGGTGTTGATGGTGCTCCTTGGTACTTGGCGTTATTGTTGTTTGGCTGTATTTATCGAGTGGCTAAACGATGGACATATGGAAGTCATTGATTGATTAGATCGCATCTCACATCATAAAATTGCAACAAACCACATACACTAAATACCTCACGGAGACTGATCGGAACAGCTGTGAGCAAAAATATACGACTAATTTAAAGAGAAAACTTGTTAAATAACTGATGAGACATGGGTTCAAGAAAAACGCTTTATTCTATGCATGCATTTGTATAGGGTCCTGGATTTAATAAAATCCTATCGCTTTGCTACTATTACCGTTGATATTGGAAATATTTTATTCAAAGGGCCATTCACAATCGGAGTACATCCTACAATTTGTTGTAGAGTGTCGTACGGGATATCCATTAGCAGAGAAGACGCATTTCTTTGGTATACAGTTTTTTCCTTGTCAAAAAGTATAAAACAACTTTTGAATGTCTTAAAAATGGGTAGCTTTACTGGAAAGAAAAATTTGTTGACCTTCAACTTGGATTTAAAAATCCTGAAAAAATCTTCAAAGTTAATAAAATTGTCTTTAAATTGGTTATTTTTTTGTATCTTGACTACAAAGCTAAATACCCAGCAAAAAAATTTGGAAGTTCCTCCACAGGCACAACTTTAAAAGCACTTCCAGAAGATGCACTCCCAATGATGTTCTCTATTTTAACTACCAAGGAAGTTCTTTTAATGCAATTTTTTATAACTTGGTTTTTTCATACTTTTAATGGATAATTTTAACTTTTTTGTTTCAAATAGGTTAAGAACAGAGTAAGAATTCATAAAATGGTACAAAATATTTGAATTTTGTGGAAAAAAATGCTAAATCCAATTTGAAAAAATTGTGAATTTTTGAAAATATTTAGGGTCAAACGTCTCCGAGAAGCGTTAGAATCCATTAAAAATTATGAAAATTATTTATTTGACAAAATATCACAGAATTTGTTAATTTACATCCAAAACATTGAATTCGAATCACACCTAAAGAAGTGATGCAAATTCTGTGCAACGGCTGTTGAAATGAAGGACTTCCGTCCTATGACAAGCACCACTTCCGGATCCAAAAAGAACATTTTCATTACTTTTTTGGCGACGCTTTTTTTGCTGGGTAGGTGTTCCAAAATGGGAGATATTGTCCGAAATTTCATTTTTAAGACGTTTCTTACTTGAAACATAGCATAATTTCTACTTGAAGCCGAGTCTGGATTTTGAAATTTAAGTTGTTGTTAAAATGTTTTTAAAGGACTTAAATATCACATAAAGAAGAAAGCAGACAAAACGAATGAATTATTTTTTTTTTTGTTAGTATCAAGGACGCAAAACTGAAATTTGAAAGAGAATTGTGTCTTAAGTATCCTTACTCGCTTCTTTGGCTCGAAATCAATACCAAAATCATTAGTGTAAACACAAAATCTTTTTAATCTGTGTAATACCAAAGGATATCAATGAGTGCTGCTTGATTCAATATTTGTCTCAATGACAAGGGACGTTCTTTTTATAACTTAATCCAAACGGCGTTTCACAACACGGTCGTACGGAATAGGTGTCGTTAATGATTCAACTTTTAAATAATTGAATGTTTATTCCCTTAATTTAAAAATAAATTCCCTTACATTAAGGACAATTTGCCTAAATTCAAAGGCCTATGATATTCACTGTAGAAAGCGAATTTTAAGGGCAGTATTCTAACTTGAAATCGAGGATTATGAACATTTTTTAATTAAACTTTTTAAATTAATTTATCTTTAATTGTGTGGAAATGTTGTCTTCTAAATTTAGACTATAATATTAGGTTAATATTTTTTCAGAGTAAAAACGTTTAAGAATAAACAAAAAAATCTTTTAATGAAAATATCTTTATAACGAGAAAAAATCTCTTTAAATACTTCATTCAAATAACAAATCGACGTACTAATGTGTACACACAAAGAAAAAACAGACTCCCCTCTGGAACGAAATTTTAGACAATTGAAATTTCCCTTTATTGTGGATATTAGCTTCGAGTTTAGCCCTTATAATAAATCTGCTCACAAAAAAAAATATTTTTTGTCTTCAATCACGAAATTAATTGATCCAATTAATTTTTAATTGAAATATCTTCAATCTCAGAAATAATAGTATTAATCACCAATGGTAATTAAAAAATTAATTAAACCCATTAAAAACAATTGATACAACTAATTTTGTGATTGATTTTTGTTTCAATTAAAAAATTTGTTGAATGAATTAAATTTTTCATTGCATATTTTTTAAAACTCAATTAAATGTTTAATTGGAAAATTTTTCGTGATATTTTTTCTATGTATAACCCCTTGTAAAAATTGGTGAATCAGATCAGATATGATTAGATCTCAAAATTGGCCCATTTTTATATAAGCAGATATACTCAGATATGATAGCAAATATAGAAATAGATTTAATTATATATAATTCAATGTATGACGAGATCTAACATAAAATCTAATTCCATAGTAATTGCACAGCAAAAAAAAGCGTCGCCAAAAATTTTATGAAAATGTTCTTTTTCGGCCCGGAAGTGGTGCAAAATTGACGCAGAAGCGATGAATCTAACATGTGCTTGTCATAAGACGGAAGTCCTCCATTTCAACAGCCGTTGCACTGAATTTTTATCACTTTTATAATTTTTAATGGATTCTAACGCTTGTCGGAAACGTTTGACCTCAAATATTTTCAAAAATTCACAATTTTTCCAGATTGGATTTAGCATTTTTGTCGACAAAATTTAAATGATTTGTACCATTTTATGAATTCTTGCTCTGTTTTTAACCTATTTGAAACAAAAAAGTTAAAATTATCCATTAAAAGTAAGAAAAAACCAAGATATAAAAACTGAATTAAAGAACATCATTGGGAGTGCATCTTCTGGAAGTGCTTTTAAAGTTGTGCCTTTGGAAGAACTTCCAAATTTTTTTGCTGGGTATATATTACCATATTTCGAATCTACTCATATCAAATTAGATCTCTCAATATTTACTCGGGAAAGCACACTAAATATATAACTTTGTAGGGAATGATCCAATGCAAAAATTGGAAAAGTTTATTTTCTTTAAAATTATTTATGAAAGGAAAGTAACAATGATAATAATATAATATACCGTACTGTAATGTAAAGTATATGCTTTAAGAGCAACTAAACCAGAACTGACGGCAACACATTCACCGATTATTTTTAATCATTGTTACTTTCTTGAAAAAAAAACTTTTTTTGTTTAAGCTGATGTTCCTAAGAAAAGAAAGCTCTTCTCTCAGTGTACAGTATGTAACGGATATAAGCACATCTCATATAAGAAAAAAAAAACGCATATAAGAAACTGTAACATGTCTCTTTGCTCTGTTTTTGGTGAGAAAAATTCCTATAAGAAAAATGTTTCTAAGAAACAACGATACAAGAAATGATTATATTGAATTTATTTAATATTTTTTTTTTATTATTTTTATTAATAAATAAATATTTTGTTACTTTTTTATTTTAAGATTCAGTTTTGCAATGACAACGATGCTGCTCTACACGAGATACTTTGTGTGGCTACGCAACGTCCCAAAAAGTTCTTAGGAACAACCTTAGTCTCCGAAAGTCTTTAACAAATCGAAACAATGGAAAAGCATCCCGTCTGCTATTTTTACAATCCAAACTGTAGTCACCTGAAGAGTAACATTAAAAAATTTTATGTTGCTTTCCTGCCACTTGAGAAGATTGAAATAAGAAAATTCCACTTTTCACAGACATACCTCCAAGCAAATGTATGTAGTGGTTGAATGATCTTTGATTCCATCACTAAAATTTTATGCTGTTTTCTTCTTGATATTTTTGGTTGGAGATCAAGATAAATGGGTGTTAAATTGTGAATAAAATCATTAATTAATTGATTTGTTTGTTTGTTTTCTTAGTGTGTTGTTTGTACATTATTCCATTATTGTTTTCCTTTTATTTTCATCATTAGTGCGAGCACTATTATTATTATTATTATTACTGCTAAGTGATGTTAAAACAAAGTTTAAATCGTTTTCGGTGAAAATTAACGATGCTTATGTGATTATTGACGTGATGGTTATGGGTTTTTGGAACTGTCAAATTAACGGATTCACATCATTTGTTTTTAGTATTCGAGAATTAGCACTGAATTTTCTTTTTGTCGATTGAGATCGAAAGCAAAAAAAGAAAGGATAGTATGTAGAGTAGCTTGTTCCTTCGCGTTCACTGAGAAATCGGTGATACCACACAACCAGAGAATGAAGCCGCTGAGTCGCGCCGCCAATTTTAGCCGCAGCCGTCCAATTTTTGCGAGTCGACCCCGCCGCTGAATATGTCGACTCATCGCAAATCAAATTTATTTGCCAATTAATCAAAGATATTGATTTAAATACGAAAAAAAAATTTAATAATTGTTTTATTTTTTGCTAAAATTTCGAACTTTCCATCCACAATTGATCAGTATCAAATTGCTATAATAATTTTGCAAGAATTCAGCTCCGTAGATTTGAATGAAATTTGAATTTAATTATAAGTTTGGTTGTTCAATTAATCTCATTACCATTTCGATGACATCAAATTGATTTTATAATGGCTTAGCCGTCAAGCTGCCGCCGCCGGAGGCAAAAATTTAGTGCCAGTTGCCGTCGACAAAAATGGGTCGGCTTCATTCTCTGCACACAACCGTAAAATACATATTACTATATCAGGAGAAAATACCGTGAATTTCTTTTCTGCCTGAATGATAGCCATTTATGAAAGTTAATCGATACATAATTGATGTCATAAAACAAAGAAACTTAGCAAAAATTACAGTATAGGTGAAAGATGTGCAACCTCCACGTATGAAATTCATGAGAAAAATACCTGCAACGAAAAGTGCGTGATATGAAAAATTACCAATGTATTGTATTCTTATCGTATTCTTAGACTTTGCAGCTTTGAATCCTAGCTTTTCCTTATGGATTGGTGATGTCAAATTTTCTTCATGGCGGCAGACCACATAAAGAAATAATGAATTCCTCCTAAAAAAACTTTAGGCGAACGGACATTTATTTTCTTGTTAATGTTGGCTCGTTAAATGTAAATAAATTCTTATTCATGATGCCCGTTGCCAAGATGGTCCTGAACTTTATTTGGACTGAAAAAATAGTTTTAACAACGAAAGCAAATACCGTTTGCGTGTATCTAAGGGCGATTTCGTTTTGCAAAAAAATATGTGTTACACTACTTTCGCCCTCATTGTTTTTTCGCCCAAATGATAGTGTCGTTCCAAAGTTATTGATATTTCATAATATTGTGAGGGATACGGACTCGAAATCTATGATAGTGTCCTTCATCAATTGATTATCAATGTGAAGAATGGTGCACCTTTTATTCCAATCGAAATCGCCATAATTGTGTATTTTAATGCTATATTCCTAACTTTATTTCCACTTCATAGCAGATTCAGACACCTAAAGAAGATGTAAATTATATTGCGGAAAAATTTAACAAAACTCTATTTAAAATGGTGACATGAGAAATATAAGTAAATATTTGTAGATTAATGCAATAAAATTTATTAGACATATAATTTTTTTCTATGGTTGTAACCCCAAAGAAAAACTTTACACAAACGAAATTTTCCTTTGTAAGATCGAGTTTAGCCGCTAAAATGAAAACTAAATCAGTAAAACAAGTTGTAAAATTATATCTCTTTGTTGCAAATTTTATTATAACTTTTCACAAAGATTGTATCCTTGAAAATGGATTATTAAAGAAAAGTAATCGTGAACAAATTGCGATTTTAGCGGCTAAACTCGAACTTAATACCCACCTCAAAAAAATAACTTTCATTAAGGGCAAAGCCCGAATTTATGATAAACAATGTAACATTTGTCTCTAATATAATATATTTGCTTTTAAAGAAAGTTGTTGAAAGTTATAATAAAACTTCAAAAATTTTGCTTCTCAGACCATTTCTTTCACAGAGCGTAAAAGATCTTAAACTTAATTCAAGCAAAAAACATAATAATTACCATGAACTATATGTAATATATAATTATATTGCCACTGGGAAGGCACTAATTAATTTTTTGAGTGTATCGTTATCCTCCTAAATGATGATACTTGACTGTTGTGAAATCAGGATAGTGAAACATTCCCTATATGTTCACCATTTGTATACGACACAAAAGAGCATACAACTGTCGTACAAGCAAACGAAATTTTCGACAAACAAATATCGTATGCCGTTTGCTTTTTTCCACAACAAAGTTTATTTGGAAGAAAAGTACAGAGTTTTTTGTCATAAGTGTTTAGTTTTTTATACCCACCACCATAGAATGGTGATGGGGGTATAATAAGCTTGTCATAATATAATAAGTTTTGTCTGCACGCAGTCCAAGTTCCTAGATGGGCTACATCGGTCCAGGTTTGGATATAGGTGCCATATAAACCGATCCCCCGATTTGGGGTCTTGGGCTTCTAGAAATCGTAGTTTGTATTCCATTTGCCCAAAAGTGAAAATCTGGAGGTATTTTAGGACCACAAATAGGTGAGTCGGATATCCCCCATTTTGACAGCCGTTGTACTGAATTTGCGTCACTTCTCAAGGTGTGGTCCGAATTCAGTGTTTTAGATGTGAATTAAAAAATTTGTGATATTTTGAAAAATGAATAAGTTTTATAATTATTTATGGATTTTAATACATTCTAACGCTTGTTTTAATCATTTAAAATACCTCATTTTCAAAAATTCGCCATTTTTCTAAAAATTCGCATTTTTTGACGGAATTTTAGTGATATGTACCAATTTATTAATTTTGACTATATTTCCAACCTATTGCCTATTAAAAATATGGGGGGGGGGGTGGGTTCAACTTAAACAAAAAATATTCATATAATCTCATGTGTAGAAAATTTTAATTATGCATAGGTATGTATACAATATTTTTATAATATTAAATTGAACCGTCGGGCTTTTTGGGCAGCAAATAAATCAATGACTTCTTCAGTCGGCACATTTATTCGGCGATGAACCGACATTAATGCCAATCCTTTGAGTCTATTCTCGCTAGTCGAATTTCTATGATACGTCTTTAATCTCTTCCATGGCTGAATAAGGAGGTTGAATCACGATAACAAAAACAACAAATTCAATATGTTGTTTACAATTTTAAGAAGTCAAAATCAGCTGATAAAAGAATCGTATGGCATTGGTAAAAGTGGCAATTATTTATTCTTTCAATTGTCCTGAAAAAATAATTCAAATCCTGAGGAAAATAAAGGTTCAAATTTAATTGCGTCACCTATGAGTGATTGTGAAGTGGATAATTCATCCGAGGAACGCCGATATGAGACCAAAGTTAATAATGGAAGTCAGTCAAATGGATATTCGCCATCTATTAACAAAAACAGTTTATGATGCAGTTTAAAAACTGATGTGCGTGGTATTTTGGGTCTGGAATATGTTATCAAGATACTAAAGTCATCTTTGAACAATTCTCCAGCTATGAATGCGCGAGTTTGTTTGAGAGGCATTTGCTATGCAGTGTCATTTGGAGAGCTGCAATCACCATAAACATATGATTTTGACATCTTAAAATTTGGTCGAAATAAAAAAATGTAATCATATGGCCCCATGATTTAACCTTCTTGTTCATCCATGAATCTCTTCATTGTTGAAAATGAACGTTCGGATGAGCACGTAGTAACTGCAGGGATGGAAAATGCAGTACTATAGTACGTTTTTAAAACTATAGTACGTTTTTAAAACTTTTTCACCCCGGTCAGTAACGTAGTACCCCCGCGAATGATTAGTACCTTTTGTGTAGACATTTTTGAGTCGATATCAGATTTATGGTACAATAGCTTTGACAAAATATTTTAATATTTTGAGAAAGTCTTTATCAACCTTATTTGCTAATAGTTTTTTACAAATATGGCAAAACAGACATGTTCATGTGGGAAGAAAATCTCTATTTTGTAAAAGACATAGTCAAAAACAGGATTTTATTGAACTTCAAGAATGTTTTAGTCGAAAAAAGAATGCGATTCTATATTATCGATTTTTTATTTCGGTAGAAAATGTTGTCAACATTTTATTTCTATATAGAATTTTTGCAAAATTTTATTTTATAGAAAATTTTGTCAAAATTTTATTTCAATTGAAAATTTTGTAAAAATTTTATTTCTATAGGAAATTTTTGCAAAATTTTATTTCTATAGAAAAAATTTTGCAAATTTTTTTTTCTATAGAATTTTTTTGCAAAATTATTTCGGCATAAGCCGGCTATCATACAAAACCTTTTTTCGGAGGGAACTGCCTGAATTTATTCTGATAATTGGTTGATAGTTTTGCTGCAAATAGAGGATGCTGATAAGGAATGTGGTAATTCCGAAACCATCCAACCATCTTGCAGTCTATAGGTCTTTGCCCAAATAAATTTGACAAACATTCTTTTCCTCTGTTGGTTAAACTACACTTGTAGTTTAGTCAATGTATGGTTTTAAGCTGCAACAAAAAAAAAAAAAAAACAACAATGCTTAAAGATCAAAACCAACAATAACAAAACGAATGGAAAATTTTATTTCTATAGAAATTTTTTTCAAAATTTTATTTATATAGAAAATTTTGTCAAAATTTTATTTTCTTTAAAATTCAGTCTCTTGACAATAATATTCAAGTGAAATTTTTGTTGAAATTTAGTAACAAGTACCTTTCCGATCAAAAAATACCTTTTTTGTACTTTCTTAAAAATTGTATTTTCCATCCCTGAGTAACTGGCAAAGTGACCAAAATTTTTAAAATATGCACGTTTGGAAATATCTCTTTATTGCTTCCATCGCTAAATTAGGCAGGTTCTTTTCGCAGGTTTTGCTCCATTTTATTTACACACGTGTGTTTGGCTGTTTCGTTGTTGTTCTATGGCCAAACAAGTCGAGTCATGTTCACAAAAAGAACAACAAACACACATAAAAAGCAGAAATACATTTTCCAAAAATGAAATTTGTGGTGCGAGAACAAAAACAATTTGTTTTTTTTTTCGACCGTCGTTTGACGGGCTTTTCAACTAGTATTCTATGATTTGTGCAAGTTTTATAGGTAAGCGTTTTTCAAAATAAAACCTCCAGCTTTTCTTCAACATCTTCGATAAGATTTTTCTATGCAGCTAAAAATATATATTTATTTATATAAAAATATTCATTCATTTCGGGGGGGGGGGTTTGATCCCCCTCATCCCCCCCTGAATACGGCCTTGTATATAGCCCCCCCACATATAAACCAATCCCCTGATTAGAGGTGTGCACGTGAGTGCAATTTCACTCCCTCTCACGTACATTCACGAAGCAAACTGTTTATTCACGAAATGAAAAAAAAGTACTCACGAACGCTCACGCACGAACTACTTTCAATGACCCACGCTCACGCACGATTCACGACAATTCACGTGACTTACGATATTTTCCAACCGGGAATGAGCAAAGGTCACAAAATTCACGAATAGAATATAGTTCGACAGCTAAATTAATTTCAGTTAACATACGAGTAAGAATTAAATCGTTATTTTTTTTCATGAGCGTGATTTTGCAGAAATTTTATTCACGCACATTCACGAACCGATTTTTTTTTCTCACCCACGCTCACGCACGACACATTTGTTTCAGTCCCATTCACGAGAGATGCTTCAGATTTCGTTCACAATTCACGTGATTCACACGTGTCCCGCGCACACCTGTACCCCTTATTATTCCTTTTGAACTTCCAGGGGGAACAAATTTCATTCAACATCGGCAATTGTTATCATCTACCTGTACATGTTGGTGTATAACAGTAATTTCATGGCATTGTCTACAATTGCTAATCATTAAAATATTTAGAATTTTTATTCGCATTCATTTTATTCAGTTTTATTTGTTTAAATAATAATAATAATAATATATTGTTTTGTTAAGAAATGAAGAATTTTACGCAGAGAGTATCTGTGGGGAATGAGGTAAAAATGTGAGAAAAATATCTATTGCAAAATATTAGAGGAATGTTAATATCCAGTTGTATAAAAATCATCAATTGCCGCTAAAGAGTGATGAAATAGCCTGCCATTTGCCACAATAACAATGTTGCCAGTATCGGAGTTTTTGTTTTTATTGACGGATGGGAACGACATTATTGAGTGGGGACTTGGGGATTTTATGGGATATTTTCGTAAATTTGGGCATTTTTCAATTCAGTGTACACGCAAAAAAAAATAATTCTTTCCTCCCACACGAAATTTTAGACAAACAAAGATCGTTTCTCATTTGCTTTTCGCTGTAAGGAAGTTTATTTGGAAGAATTGGCTAACTGCATTTTCCCTCGCATCTTTCTCACTTACACGAGGTTTTTTAGTTCTGAGCACCTTGTTCTGTAATGCAAACAATGCAGAAGAATTTATTAGATTTTATATTTTTGTTTTTTTGTTTTTTAATTTTACATTTCGCCTGGACGGAGAATCGAACCGAGCATGCAATCTGTAATCCAGCACACTATCCATTGGGCTACGTAGCTGTTAGTGTCATCAATAAAAAATTATCGTTCTAAGTTATATTTATATAGCATAGTTTGCGATGCACACGAGCCTATTAAACAAATTTCATTTAACAGAAAAATACATTTAGTTGGGCACCGTGGAGCAGTGGTTGGTACGTCCGCCTTGCATACCAAGGGTCCTGGGTTCGATCCTTGCTTTCACCGAACACCAAAAAATAATTTTTTTATTGCAAAAATAAAAGTTTTTGTAACAAACGAATTTTTTCGGTGATAAAAGTTTTAAAATTTAAAAAAAAAAAAGAAATTCAAAAAACTCTAACAAAAGAAAAACGTTTTCGGTACACGTTTTCCAAACGTTTTTTCTTTGCGTGTAATACTAAAGATGGTTTAGAGTAATTATGATGTGGAAAATTCTTAAGAATCATAACGAATCCGCAAAAAATAATTCTTTCCTTGAAAGGAAATTTTAGGCCGACGAAGTTTTCTTCTATTGGTAATGTTGTCTCTTCGAAGGCAAATAAATCTTAGTTTGCGGTACCCGTTGCAACGCTTGTTCCCCACGAATATTCCTTAGCCTTAAAGAAATTACTTTAACAACAATAGAAAACTTCGTTCGCCTAAAATTTGATTTCGCAGAAAAGAAATTGTGTGTTTGCGTGAATTACAACCATTTCTTATCGTATGGGAGTGTAAAAAATTGGCTATTCACTTGAAATTTGGCATAGAAACTTATCGCAGTAGATTGCGCGAATTGCAAATGTATATTTTACTACGCTTTTCCCTGATGTTTTTACACTATTGCGAAATCTATACCCGGAATCCTCCTTAATATGTCACATAAATATACACACAACAAAAACGTGTAAAAAGCAATGAAAATGATCTGTTTGGATCCGGAAGCTGTGCAAAATTGGCTCAAATCAATGAATTTTACATGGACTTGCCATAGGGTGTGATGATATTTGTGTATTTCAAATTTCATTTTAAAAAGATAAGGAAAACATAAACAAGTAAAATATTTCTAAACTTTTTCTACTTGCATCTCTACACAAAGTCCTTTTAAATAACAATAGCAAATATTCGGTCGCATTTCACGTCTGTTAAGAAATGGTGAACTTTCCAAATATTTTGTGGAAATTTCCGGTAAAATGCAGAAAATTTAAATTTATTGCTTAGTAAAATAAACGATTATTATAAAGGGTGATTCTTTTGAGGTTAGGATTTTCATGCATTAGTATTTGACAGATCACGTGGGATTTCAGACATGGTGTCAAAGAGAAAGATGCTCAGTATGCTTTGACATTTCATCATGAATAGACTTACTAACGAGCCACAACGTCGAATTTTCAGTGAATGGGCCCTAGAAAAGTTGGCAGAAAATCCGCTTTTTTATCGACAAATTTTGTTCAGCGATGAGGCTCATTTCTGGTTGAATGGCTACGTAAATAAGCAAAATTGCCGCATTTGGAGTGAAGAGCAACCAGAAGCCGTTCAAGAACTGCCCATGCATCCCGAAAAATGCACTGTTTGGTGTGGTTTGTACGCTGGTGGAATCATTGGACCGTATTTTTTCAAAGATGCTGTTGGACGCAACGTTACGGTGAATGGCGATCGCTATCGTTCGATGCTAACAAACTTTTTGTTGCCAAAAATGGAAGAACTGAACTTGGTTGACATGTGGTTTCAACAAGATGGCGCTACATGCCACACAGCTCGCGATTCTATGGCCATTTTGAGGGAAAACTTCGGAGAACAATTCATCTCAAGAAATAGACCGGTAAGTTGGCCACCAAGATCATGCGATTTGACGCCTTTAGACTATTTTTTGTGGGGCTACGTCAAGTCTAAAGTCTACAGAAATAAGCCAGCAACTATTCCAGCTTTGGAAGACAACATTTCCGAAGAAATTCGGGCTATTCCGGCCGAAATGCTCGAAAAAGTTGCCCAAAATTGGACTTTCCGAATGGACCACCTAAGACGCAGCCGCGGTCAACATTTAAATGAAATTATCTTCAAAAAGTAAATGTCATGGACCAATCTAACGTTTCAAATAAAGAACCGATGAGATTTTGCAAATTTTATGCGTTTTTTTTTTAAAAAAGTTATCAAGCTCTTAACAAATCACCCTTTATATATATCACCTCAAAAGAACATCTTGTGAAGAGAAAATGAAGTTCATCTCTAGAAGAGCATTTTTGGATGTTCATTAAAAATAATGAATTTCAAAAACTTTTGCTGGGTAGATGCTGAAAATGGAATATATTATTTTTTTAACACTCAGAAGTAAATTTAGTTCTCAATTATCTTATGGGACTTATTCATTGTATGTTCCTTAAAAATAACTCTTTTTCTTAGAGATCATATCATTCATAGCACAAAAATTTGGAAGTTCTTTAAAGTTCTTCAAAAGCTCTTTCAAAAATGTGCTCCTAAAGATGTTCTTTATGTTAACTATGCAGGAAGTCCTTTTGATTCAATTGTTTCATATTTTTAATAGGTAATTTTAACTTTTTTGTTTCAAATAGGGTAAAACGGAATTAGAAATTATAAAATGGTACAAATTATTCATTTTTTGTCAAAAAACGAAAAATCCATTGTAGAAAAATTGCGAATTTTTGAAAATATTTGAGGTCAAACGTTTCAGACAAGCGTTAGGATGCATTAAAAATGATAAAAATAAATTTAAAAATTATTTATTTGGCAAAAATAAATTTGGATCACACCTTAAGAAAGGATGCAAATTCTGTGCAAAAGTTGTTGAAATGGTAGACATCCGTCCTATGTCAAGCCCATGTTAAATTCATCGCTTCTGCGCAAATTTTGCACCACTTCCGGATCCAAAAAGAACATTTTCACTACTTTTATGGCGACGCTTTTTTACTGGGATGATAATTATCTCTCATTTTCTTTTTAAATGAAAGGAAATACAAATTTATTTCTCCAAATCATCATATTTTCTTGATATGCAACAATTCAATATAAATTTAATTATATTAAATAAGATCCTTTAGATTTTAACCAGGTGTTCACAGTTATTTTCAATCTATTAAAACAATTTTGCCAACGCCCACATATTTATTCTAATGTACAAGGCGATGATTGTTAGCAAATGAACTCATTAAAATATTTGCTTTGTGTTTTAATAAGCAATCATCATAATCTCCATAAATCGATGAAAATTTATTGAAATGAGAGGAAGGTGGGTATGTGCGTTTTCTTATTTTGGTTCATGGCGAATAAGCATTTTCGAATAAATATTTATGTTTATAAATCAATACAGTGAAAAGTACCAAATATTTATTATATTTATTTTTGGAAAATGAACGTGATAACAAAGAATGACTACGGCAAAGTCATTTCGCCAGAAACTACACAGTAAAAAAAGTCCATCGTTAAACTTAGCATAAGCTTTCCAATAAAAAACGTAATATAAACTTAAGAAGACAATTTCATTGGTCTGGGAAAAATGTTCTTAATAATTTATAAAAATAAACTAATTTTATAAATTATTAAGAAATAAACTAATTTTTATAAATTATTAAGAAAATTTTCGCAGACCAATGAAATTTTCTTCCTTCCTAAAATATTCATTTTTAAAATAATTTCAAAACAAACTAAAGTAGAAGACAATTTTCGTACAATTCTCAATAATAGTTAGGTTAGGTGGCAGCCCGATGTATCAGGCTCACTTAGACTATTCAGTCCATTGTGGTACCACATTGGTGAACTTCTCTCTTATCACTCTTTTTTATAGCCGAGTCCGAACGGCGTTCCACATTGCAGTTAAACCACTTAGAGAAGCTTTGAAACCCTCAGAAATGTCACCAGCATTACAGAGGTGGGATATTCCACCGCTGAAAAACTTTTTGGTGTTCGGTCGAAGCAGGAATCGAACCCACGACCTTGTGTATGCAAGGCGAGCATGCTAACCATTGTACCAAGGTGGCTCCCTCAATAATAGTTAGATTGAACTACGGCGTGATTAATATGGTAAAGTTTTGGGGCCAAAGATTTAGCTATTTATTTTCATTTATCAGGAGGACAAATTTCATAATAGGTTGTTAAAATAGAAAGAAGGTTTGCACCATTTCATTAATTTAACGACGCATTAACGCAATGAAATTTAGTTAAATTTATTCACCAAGTAGTCCATTTTTCCAATAAAACAATTTACTTTCTTCTGTGTAATATACACTAAATAAGTTTACTTGAATCTTTGAACAAAGACATTTTTAAAAATCCAAACTATAACGGGTAATTCAAAGTAAAACATTTTTTACTTTTAATTTTTATTTAAAAAAATTATTTAATTTTTATTTAAGATTGAGGACAATGATTTTGTTGGACGTAATATCTCTTTTTCCAAACATTCCAGTAAATTTGGCGATTAAGATTATAAAAGAAAAATGGGACGAAATAAAGGACTACACAAAGATACCGATCGATGTTTTCATACACCCAGAAAAAAGTGTCTTCCACAATAAAGGAAAAAATGTTCATCAATTTAGTTTAGCCATTTTATTTCCATTCAGTTAAATTTTTGTGTGAATTAATAAAATTTACTTGTTTCAGTAAAAAATTCTAAACTGAAAGCAGTTGGGAATAGTTCATTAACTAGAATAAGGCATGGAATTTTACTAATACTGTTTTCTTCGCTGGGTATAAGAATTTTAAATTTTTTTCATTCTGTAGTATAGTGGTACATAAATATAGAAAATGTTAACTAATATATGGAATGCATTCTACCTAATTTCTACGAAAATCATATCGTTCAAACAAATATAAATGTCTTTGGCGCTATACGAAGTTCAACTTTCTTCACAATGAGTTCATTTTAACTTAAAGAAGTGGTCACTTTTTTCTGGGTGTATGTGTTAATATATTACAACATATTATGTTTGGGATATAAAATGTTTGTAAATATAGTTACTATGCTTGGAAGCAAACATATAATATTTTAGAAATAGCATATAAACATAAAGGGTGATTTGTTAAGAGCTTGATAACTTTTTTTTAAAAATAAACGCATAAAATTTGCAAAATCTCATCGGTTCTTTATTTGAAACGTTAGATTGGTCCATGACATTTACTTTTTGAAGATAATTTCATTTAAATGTTGATCGCGGCTGCGTCTTAGGTGGTCCATTCGGAAAGTCCAATTTTGGGCAACTTTTTCGAGCATTTCGGCCGGAATAGCCCGAATTTCTTCGGAAATGTTGTCTTCCAAAGCTGGAATAGTTGCTGGCTTATTTCTGTAGACTTTAGACTTGACGTAGCCCCACAAAATATAGTCTAAAGGCGTCAAATCGCATGATCTTGGTGGCCAACTTACCGGTCCATTTCTTGAGATGAATTGTTCTCCGAAGTTTTCCCTCAAAATGGCCATAGAATCGCGAGCTGTGTGGCATGTAGCGCCATCTTGTTGAAACCACATGTCAACCAAGTTCAGTTCTTCCATTTTTGGCAACAAAAAGTTTGTTAGCATCGAACGATAGCGATCGCCATTCACCGTAACGTTGCGTCCAACAGCATCTTTGAAAAAATACGGTCCAATGATTCCACCAGCGTACAAACCACACCAAACAGTGCATTTTTCGGGATGCATGGGCAGTTCTTGAACGGCTTCTGGTTGCTCTTCACTCCAAATGCGGCAATTTTGCTTATTTACGTAGCCATTCAACCAGAAATGAGCCTCATCGCTGAACAAAATTTGTCGATAAAAAAGCGGATTTTCTGCCAACTTTTCTAGGGCCCATTCACTGAAAATTCGACGTTGTGGCAGATCGTTCGGCTATTCATGATGAAATGTCAAAGCATACTGAGCATCTTTCTCTTTGACACCATGTCTGAAATCCCACGTGATCTGTCAAATACTAATGCATGAAAATCCTAACCTCAAAAGAATCACCCTTTATATGTATCTAGAAAGAGAGACCTAGAGTGTATGCCTAACTTATAAGTAAAAGAATGGAAGCAACCAATTGGCGCCTTAAAAATATATATACACTAAGAAAATTTCGTTAAAATTTTTTCTACCAGTGTATGCCTAAAGTTAAACATAATATGTTTGAACAATACAAAAAAAGTTTTGTTTTCGATTAATCCTGGAAATATATATGCTTGAAGCACACATAAAAATGTAGCTCGTAATTTATGACAAATTTTGAACTTAAATTTAGTTAAGCGCATTTCTACCCAGGTAGTTCAATTTTCAAAAATTTCATGAAAATCTCGTAATAATTATAATCTCTTGCAGTTCACGCGACTCTTTAAAATTAGTTAAACATTTTACTTAAAGTGGTGTAATTTGATATAGTTTGACATTAAAAGATTTGGTCAGTTTTTCGTGCCAGTAACAAACATTTTACTTACACGTATTACAAAATTTTTTCATACCAGTCAGTGCTCAAAATTTCTACAAATTTTAAAGAAATTTTGTACGGTTAAGTAAAATCATTAACTAGATTTTAATAATATTTTACTTCAAGCGAGTTCATTGTTTATTACTGCAGGGGACATTTCTACCAATTTTAAGGAAACTTTTGTATGGGTAAGTGAACTTGTTATTAGTATAGAAATTTGCTTTGTTTTTAATACATTTTTCAACTAATACAGTTTATTTTTATACCCGTCACCACTACTGTGGTACAGGGTATAATAAGTTTGTGCATTTGTATGTAATGCCAAGAAGGAAAAGTCTGAGACCCATCGTTTAGTATACCGATCGTCTTAGAATTAAATTCTGAGTCGTTTTAGCGATGTCCGTCTGTCTGTCTGGCTGTCTGTCTGTCTGTCCGTCCGTTTGTCTGTCGGTTCATGTATTTTTGTGCGCAAAGAACAGGTCGCAGTTTAAGTCCGATCGTCCTCAAATTTGGCATAGGGTCGTTTTTTGGGACAAAGACAATCGCTATTGATTTTGGAAAAAATCGGTTCAGATTTAGATATAGCTGCCACATATACTTATCCCCGATCTGGTCATAATTGGCGTATTTATCAACCGATGTTCTTCAAATTCAGTACATCCGAATATTTTATGAGTCTCGAAAAACTTGCAAAATATCAGCTAAATCGGTTCAGATTTATTTAAATTTGATTGAAATCGGTTCAGATTTTGATAGCTCCCATATATATCTTTCGTCCGATTTGCACTTATATGACCTCAAAAGCCAGAGTTTTGCCGTGATTTAGTTCAAATTTTGCACAAGGAGTACGTTTAATAGTATCGATAAGTGTACCAAATTTGGTTCAAATTTAGATATAGCTCCCATATATATCTTTCGTCCGATTTGATCTTATATGGTCTCAAAAGCCAGAGATTTGCCGTGATTTGGTTCAAAATTTGCACAAGGAGTACGTTTAACAGTATCGGTAAGTGTGCCAAATTTGGTTGAAATCAGTTCAGATTTAGATATAGCTCCCATATATACCTTTCGCCCGATTTGTACTCAAATGACTACGGGGGCCAAAGTTAACTCCCATTTACGTGAAATTTTGCAGAGATAACAGAATTATTATTCTAACTATGCATGTCAAATTTAGTCGAAATCCGTTCAGATTATATATAGCTCCCGTTATATGTACACCAGAGTTGGGGAAATATGGTAGACTGTTTCATATTTTAGACCCATTTTCAATGAGATTTTCCTCCAATTGACTGGATAGTTTCCACAGAGAATATAAAGGGTGATTCTTTTGAGGTTAGGATTTTCATGCATTAGTATTTGACAGATCACGTGGGATTTCAGACATGGTGTCAAAGAGAAAGATGCTCAGTATGCTTTGACATTTCATCATGAATAGACTTACTAACGAGCAACGCTTGCAAATCATTGAATTTTATTACCAAAATCAGTGTTCGGTTCGAAATGTGTTTATCGACAAATTTTGTTCAGCGATGAGGCTCATTTCTGGTTGAATGGCTACGTAAATAAGCAAAATTGCCGCATTTGGAGTGAAGAGCAACCAGAAGCCGTTCAAGAACTGCCCATGCATCCCGAAAAATGCACTGTTTGGTGTGGTTTGTACGCTGGTGGAATCATTGGACCGTATTTTTTCAAAGATGCTGTTGGACGCAACGTTACGGTGAATGGCGATCGCTATCGTTCGATGCTAACAAACTTTTTGTTGCCAAAAATGGAAGAACTGAACTTGGTTGACATGTGGTTTCAACAAGATGGCGCTACATGCCACACAGCTCGCGATTCTATGGCCATTTTGAGGGAAAACTTCGGAGAACAATTCATCTCAAGAAATGGACCGGTAAGTTGGCCACCAAGATCATGCGATTTGACGCCTTTAGACTATTTTTTGTGGGGCTACGTCAAGTCTAAAGTCTACAGAAATAAGCCAGCAACTATTCCAGCTTTGGAAGACAACATTTCCGAAGAAATTCGGGCTATTCCGGCCGAAATGCTCGAAAAAGTTGCCCAAAATTGGACTTTCCGAATGGACCACCTAAGACGCAGCCGCGGTCAACATTTAAATGAAATTATCTTCAAAAAGAAAATGTCATGGACCAATCTAACGTTTCAAATAAAGAACCGATGAGATTTTGCAAATTTTATGCGTTTTTTTTTTAAAAAAGTTATCAAGCTCTTAACAAATCACCCTTTATTTAATATGATATTTAAGTGTGTCAAGTTTGATCTAATTTGGTTCAGATTTAGATAAAGCCTCCATATATTCGTTTTTCCGGTTTATACAAATATGGCCAAAATTCCCACACTTGACACAAAATTCTGTGATGATTTCCCCATATCTTAGTCATATCCTAAACACTGTAATGTTTAGGATATGACTAAAAGAATTTCCACAGAACGGTTGAGTTTTAAATAAGGCTCCAAGTCGCCCGACTTGACCAAATAATATATCACAACCCATACTTGACTATATATCTTGGCGGGATCTAACCAATATCCCTGTAAAGTCGCCACTGCTAAGTATAAAAAATTGTAAATATTACTAAAATTGCCCTATATCTCGAATACATATGTATCACCTGATCAATCATAAATGCTCTTTTGTATAATTGCATTAAAATTTCTCTCGCTTCATATTTCCGATATTTTTTTACTATTTTAACATTGTGTTTCATCCCAGGGCGTTAGCCGATTTAAATTGTAATTCTAGAGTTTTTGTAAAATTACAAAAAATTGTCTCCATTAAAAGTATTTGTATCTGGAAATGCAAACCTTTATATAGTTCCCAGCAAATTTGAAGTAGCTGAGAGTCTACATAGTGGTGAAGGGTATAATATAGCCGGCTCCGCCCGACTTTAGACTTTACTTACTTGTTCTAACTGTCAAGTACTCATTAGAATAATATTAAACTTATTCGAACTAAGAGTAAGAAAATCGAAGCTAAATATAAACATTTTAGATACTTACACCAAGTTAATGATTTCACTTAATCGTACACCCTCAAAAAAAATCGCTTATTTAACATATGTTCCAAACATATTTTGCAGGAAGCACATATATTATTGCATACTGCCGAAACATTAATATGTTTGTTTTATGTGAACATATTATATGTTTGGAAGCATTTTGAGCCAAAAATATTATATGCTTGGAAGAATTTTTCCCAAACACGATTGTGCTCATTCCCTAACATACTCGTAATTTTCACTTCCACGAAATTTTTTAGTTATTGGCACCTTTCTCTGTAATACAAATAATGTTGAAGAAATTATTCACTTTTATAATTTTTTTAAATTTTACCTTTCGCCTGCACGGAGAATCGAACCGAGGACCATACAGTTTGTAAGCCAACACACTATCCACTGGGCTACGTAGCTGTTATAGTCACCAGTAGATAATTATCGTTTTAAGTTACATTTATATAGCATAGTTTGCAGCGCCCACAAGCCCATGCAAACATAACATTATTTAACAGAAACATACATTTGTTTGCCACGTGGAGCAGTGGTTAGCATGTCTGCCTTGCATGCAAAGGGTCGTGGGTTCAATCCCTGCTCCGACCGAACATTTTTTTTTTTTTTTTTTTTTAATTTACACATTTATATTTATACTATATTAATTTTTTTAAATGAAACATCGAAATGTGCGTTATTAAAGATTTATAGTCAGTAACAGTGCTTGATATAAACGAAATTGAATGATTTTTGGATAAAATATTATTTTTTATTGCAAAAATAACAATCTTTAATAAAAAACTGTTTTTGTACAAAACTTTAAAATTTGGAAGGAATTCAAAAACTAACAAAAGAAGAACGTGGAGTCGAGTATAAACATACATACATAATTTTATAATATAAACATAAATTTATTTAGGAGTGAACAGTTTTTTACTAGCATTTAACACCATCGCTCTAAAATTCCTTTTATTTTTCTTTAATAATTCATTTTAAAGAAAATAAACTTTTTAAATTGTTTTAGCTGTAAAAGTCGAACTTAATGCCCGCTTTTATATTTGATGGTGTCCGTCAACTCCTCGTGGACTACTTTGTAATAAAGAGAAACTAAACTTTGTTTTTTTTACATTTTACTGTGTAATTTTTCACTATTTCCTCCTTATTTCATTTTACCGTCCAAACTCTAAAAAGAGTATAGTGCCCTTTCGTTATTTTTATGAAGACCCCTGATTTCTTTTAACGAACCAAGAAAAAAATAATGCCAAAATGATAAACAAAACACATGTCCACACATACATAAAATGCTGCTCTCAAGGTGAAAACATAAGCTGTTTGTTTTTCAAATGTCTATTCTCTTGGTTCAGAATGTATATTCTCTTTATTCAAATTAAATAATATTTAGACTTAAACATATCAAATTTTTGGCCCTATCATAAAACAGTTTTCCGAAACAACATACAAGCGATTTCACAGAAATTGTTCTCTTTTGACTCTTTTGCTGTGTTATATTGATATCTTTCGTCAACTCTCACGGTTTCCATCTCTATTTCTCTCTATACTCTCTCTGTCGCTTTGAATAAAATATCACAACATATGTATGTTTAGTTGAAATTTGTAAATTTATATATGTTTGTATTCACACATATGATTTTTATGAAACATTCATGCCCCAAACATAATATATTCTAACATATTAACATAGATGTCCCAAACATTTAGTGTTAGTTTAGGAAAATTACATGTTCGCACTTAAATATATTGTGGTTTAAAATCGTGCCCGAAACACATTTTGTTTATATCGGAACATATGAAAAACATATTTTTCTAACAGTGTAGAAAATGTCTTTAAATAGGTACAAATTTCGTGAACCATAGTAAAAAATGAACCTACTGCACTAAAAAAAATATTGTCGTGAGGTCAAAGATTTCATGTCTTTAAAATACGAATACAAATTTTGCTTAGAATAGAAGACGCATTTCTCTAATATAAAGTTTTTTCCTTTTCCAAAAGTCGATAAACTTTTCAATGAAGTAGTATTGTCCTTATAATTAAGTGACTTCACTTAAAAATGGGTTTCATAACATGAAAGAAAAAATATTTGGGGTAAGGTCAACTTGACTTTAATAATTCAGAATACTTCTTTAAATTTAATGAAATTGTCTTTAAATTTGTTGTCTCTTTGCACACAGAAAAAAATTTCCGTAGTAACTTATTTTTTTTGGAAAAAAAAAATAGTTGCTTGTAGTTAAATTTTATTATTTTTATCGAAATTTTCCACAGCTTAATGAAATCTTACTTTTTTTAAGTATGTCTCAAAAATTTTATGAACTAAACGTGAGTATAAAGTTCAATGAGCGTACACATAAGTTCAATATGAACTAAAACAAATGAAAATTTTCGTACGATTCCCAAAAATAGTAAGAATGAACTACTGTATGGTTAAAATGGTCATGATTTGGCGCCAATGATTTTCTTATTTACTTTTAGTTAATTTTTTCTTCTATGAGATGATGTAATTTCGTGAACTGCAGTTTAAAAGTACAACAGGGCATTAAAATTCCCTGGTTCTAACAACGCTTTGTGGAAATCTCAAAATGTGGAGTAAAACTTAGTTCAATTTTCATGCGAGGTAGTTCATTCTTCCTATAAAACAGTTCACTTTTTTTCGATGCTTCTTGACTACAAAGCAAAAAATCGTTCAAATATAGGACATGTTTTTCAACACTCTATTTTAAAGATACTGGAAGTCGAGTCTTAGTTTGGAAAATAAAGTTGTCGTTAACTCGTTTTTAACGGACTTTGATAGCATAGGAAGAAGAGAAGCTGAAAAGGCGAAAAATTAAAATTGGCTTCCTAGAAGCAAGTACACAAAACCCAAATTTAAAAGAGAATTGTGTCTTAAAAGTATCCTTACTTGTATTCTTCGCTTCTTTGGCTCGGAATCAATACCAAAATTTTTAAAGTAAAGACAAAATCTTTGGAACCGGTCATGCTTCTTTTCAATGTGACTAAAACTAAAAATAAAACTGTCTTAAGGGCAAAATCGTGATCATTTTTAGCACCATGTAAGAAAAAATATCATTAAGTTTTATAAAATTGAACTGACTAGTATGAAAAAATTTTGTAATACACTGAAAAAAATATTGTCGTGAGGCCAAAGATTTCATGTCCTTAAGATACGAATGCAAATTTTGCTTAGCATAGGAGACGCATTTCTATAAAGTTTATTTCCTTGTCCAAAAGTCGATGAGCTTTTCAATGAAGTCGTATTGTCTTTATAACTAAGTAATTTGACTTAAAAATGGGTATCATAACATGAAAGAAAAATTTGGCTAAGGTCAACTTGACTTTAATAATTCAGAAAAATTTATTAAAATTAATTAAATTGACTTTAAATTTGTTGTTTTTTTTCATCTTGTCTACAAAGCAAAAAATCGTTCAAAAATAGGACATGTTTTTCAACACTTTATTTTAAAGACGTTTTTTACTTGAAACATAGCATAAATTCTACCGGAAGTCGAGTCTGAATTTAGAAAATAAAGTTGTCGTTAACTCGTTTTTAAAGGACTTTGATGGCATGTGAAGAAAAAAACTGAAAAAACGAAAAATTAAAATTTGCTTCCTAGAAGCAAGTTTGTTTACTTGTGTACCCAAATTTAAAAGAGAATACTCGTAATGTCTTAAAAGTATCCTTACTTGTATTCTCCGCTTCTTTGGCTTGGAATCAATACCAAAATTGTTAAAGTAAAGACAAAATCTTTGGAACCGGGCATGCTTTTTTTCAGTGTATGTCTAAGTAAGAATTTCGTTACTGGCACGAAAAACTAAAGAAATCTTTTTAATTTAAAACTATATCATAGTACACCACTTTAAGTAAATTTCTTAACTAATTTTAAAGAGTCGAGTGAACTACAAAAGAGTTAAAAATAATAATTATTACTATATTTTCATAAAATTTTTGAAATTTTAATTTTTTAAATTTTAACTGGGTGGAAGTGCGATTAACTAAATTGAAGTTCAAAATTTGTCATAAATTTCGAGCTACTTTTTGTTCAGTTCTGAATGAGTTTGGGGTATATGTTACAGAAGCGATTTTTTTGAGGGTGCACAGAAACAAAGTAAACTACATTATGGGAAAAATTAACTATCTCGTGCGAAAAATGAACTAAATTATATTCCAAATTTTGAGATTCAATAAATTAACTAAAATTTTCCGAAATTTTTGGATTTTTAATTGCCATTTACGAAATGCATCTTTCTCGAAATGAAAAAATGAACTAAAAAAAGAAAAAATTTTAGGCGCCAGATCAT
Source organism: Haematobia irritans (assembly GCF_050003625.1). Lineage (NCBI taxonomy): Eukaryota > Metazoa > Arthropoda > Insecta > Diptera > Muscidae > Haematobia > Haematobia irritans. The sequence continues at coordinate 71,108,632 of NC_134398.1, read as the reverse complement.
TCCCATTTTAACCACGCTGTACTATTTTTGAGAAGTGTACGAAAAACTTCTTCTGTTTTAGTTACATTTAAACTAATTTGTATGTCATTGAAATTTTATTGCCATTTAGTTCATAAAATTTTTGACAGATACTTGGAATAAAGTTGGGCTGGGGAAAATTTCCTACAAAATTTTAAAAATAAACTAAAACACAATAAAATTATTGCAATAAATGTTAAATACTTTTAGCATCAGTTGTACAACAGACTTTGTTATCTGTGTGAACCGGTACAAAAATAAAATTTATGAAAATATGTCAACACATTTTCGACTTGTGTATCCTAGTAAAAAGGTATGCTATGGATTTTAGTTCAAATTTAGAATGTTAATACTTTTAATTAAATTTTATACGAACAGGTAATTCAACGACATATTTTCACAATATTCCACAAATATGCCAATAAACTTCATTTCTTTCATCGATCAACATCGTGGGTGGTGCATATTCATATGCATCTCTAAAATGTACAATCGTGTTTGTTTAGCACCCTGCATTAGGTACCATTGTTCGGGCAGTGGACGATATGGGTATGAAATTTAATATTGTCACAGTGGGAATTTTTTCTTTTCATGTAAGGTAAACAATGGGAGGTTGTGGGCTCAAATTATATATTGTATAAATAACTTGGAATAATGTCTTTTATATATTGAATATAAAAATCATAATAGCTATTGGTTTAATTTGTCTATGAAACTTTGTTAGCAACAACATTTGAACGATTTTTTATGAAAGGCAACAGCAAGCCGGATGTCATGAAATTGTATATATTTTTGTAGAGAGTATCGTACGCAGAAAAAATCTTTTCTGATTCATTAACGAAATTAGTAGTTCTAATATATTTTTGAATTGAAATCTTTTCAGTCACAAAAATTTAGTATCAATCATAGAATAATCAGAAATAAAAAGTATAAATGATTAAAAATTATTCAATTAAAAATCATTCAATTATTTTTTTATATGACCCAATAAAACATTTAATTGATTTTTATCGTAAGGCCCAATTAATTTTTTTATTTGAAGCATTCATTTACTGTATATTTATTTCTTTATAATTATTTCACCTTTTGATCAAATATATATATTTTTTTTAATTTTTGTGAGTTCATAAGAAATAGCACTTCCAATTATAATTATTTATTTTGCAATTATAATTTTAGTTGGATATTTCCTTGGACTTGATTAAACATTTAATTAGCCAACCATATTATATAGACCAACTATTCATTGGTCTATATAATAACTAAATATTTCCGACCAATATTATGTTTTATTTTTTTTTTTCAGTTGCAATATTAGCTCGTATTGTGATACTCTGTAAAATGTTTTTGATTAAATAAAATCTTAAATGAGATAATTAATATTTTTTAATTTTTTAACTGAATTATTTTTTCATTTCGTTAAAAAGCGAAGTGTATCAAATTAGGTACTATCCTAATGATCTGTTAACCAAATCGAGGAACTGCGAGATTAGGATGACCTATCTACTCTATATTTTTAAAAAAGGACACAAACAAGTAACATATCCCTGTTGACTTTCATTAAGCGGACGGTGGTAACTGAAATTTTCCCTCCGGAATTGATGAGAAACTTGAACTGTTTATTGAAGAATTATTTATTTATTTATTGTTTATTTTAATCATACAGTAAATGTATGATAAAAAAGAAAAGGGAAAAGTAGCATTGGCTGCTAAGGCCATCAGCTATTGTTTATTGAAGAATAAACTATAAATTATCCCAAATATCTTAGGGTAATTTATAGTTGATATAGTTTTCGATCTTCTCTCCTATGTATCCATATCATAGATAGGTTAGCTTAGGCTAGGTTAGGTTAGGTTAGGTATATTGGCAGCCCGATATTTCAGGCTCACTTAGACCACAGTGGTGAACTTCTCTCTTATTTATAGACGAGTCCAATCGGCGTTCCACATTGCAGTGAAACCACTTACAGAAGCTTTGAAACGCTCAGAAATGTTACCAGCTGAGAATGAAGCCGCCGAGTCGCGCCGCCAAGTTCAGTCGCCGCCGACCATTTTTTGCCAGTCGACGCCGCCGCCGAATATGTCGACTCATCTCGACTCAAGTTTAGGGCGCTAATTAATCAAAAATGTCGGTTTAAATCAGCAAAATGTATTAATAATTGTATTTTTTGCCAAAATTTTGCAACACTGAAAAAACAGTGAACCCATCAAGAAGAAAACTTGTGGTTAATTCTAGAAATGTTTGAATATTTTTAGAATATTTTTACTAAACAGTATTACAAACGCTGACATCAAGCCGATATCACAAAAATAACTAAATATTTTTCGACAAATTCAAGAAAACATAATTAAGTTTTTTCACATGTTAAAAAAAAATTGTAGTTTGAAGGAAAAAATTGTAGTTCAAAACTGCAAGAATGTCTTTAGTGGCATACGAAGTTCATGATGAACGCATTTCTAGTAAAATTTACAATTTAAAGAAATAATGAACTATGTTGTGAGAAATACGAATTGAGTAAATCTTGTTTTTAGTTAATTTATCTAACGTATGCAAAAAATTATTAGAGTAAAGGAAACTTTCTCCAAACATAATAATACCATGAACTAAAATAAAGTTAAATTGACTTTAGTGAAATAGAGAGTTCAATTTTTTTTGAGTGTATAATAATTTTGCAAAAAAATAGCTTAGAAAATTTGAATGAAATGTAAATTTGATTGTAAGATTCGCTGCGTGTTAAATTTTTACTACGAAATTGTAAAGTGTGTTTTATAAAAGACTTAAAGTCAGAAAAGAAAAGTGCTTGATATAAACGAAATGGACTGAGTTCAAATCAAATATTATTTTTTTATTGCAACAATAAAAATTGTGTAACAATAAAGGTTTTTGTATACAAGTTTAAAATTTTCGAAGAAATTCACAAACTCTTACAAAAGAAGAACGTGAAGTCGAGTATATATAAATATTTTTCCATCGAATCCTAAGGTTAACGATAACCATTCAAAAACACATAATATTTAAATTCTAAACAGTAATTTTAAAACAGCACATAAATTTATTTTGGTGTGAACAATTGTTTGCTAGCATGTTACACCAACAATTTAGAAATACAAATAAATATGAATTTTTAATAACGAATAATTTTGTACTTAATTTAATTCTTAAGGCCGGTATAAATTGGCATTATCACGTTAAAATGGTCATGTTTACCATTTTACTTTTCTTTAATAATTTCTTTTAAAGAAAATAAACTTATTCAATTGTTGCTTTGGATCTTTCCCCACCATGTTATAATACAATTTACCGGAAAAAGTTGTAATGTTATTCTGGTTTTGCCGCTAAAATGAGAAATAATTTTAGCGGCAAAACTCGAACTCAATGCCCACTTTTATTTTCGAAAAAATCCGTCAACTCCTCTTGCACTACTCATTAATAAAGAGGAACTAATCTTTGTTTTTATAGATCTTCAAAGGTCGATACTTTCAATGAAGTCGTGTTGTCGTTATATTTAAGTGATTTGACTTAAAAATGGGTATCATAACATGAAAGAACAAATTTTGGACTAAGGTCAACTTGACTTTAATAATTCAGAAAAATTCTTTAAAATTAATGAAAGTGTCTTTAAATATGTTGCATTTTTGCATCTTGACTACAAGGCAAAATTCATTAAAAAAATAGGATATATTTTTCAATACTTTATTTTAAAGACATTTTTTACTTGAAACATAGCATAATTTCCACTGGAAGTCTTGTTTTTAACGGACATTTTATAGCATATGAAAAAAGCTGAAAAAGCGAAAAATTGAAATGTGCTTCGTAGAGTCAAGTACACAAAACCCCATTTAAAAGAGAATTGTGTCTTAAAAGCATCCTTACTTTTATTCTCCGCTTCTTTGGTTCGGAATCAATATAAAAATTGTTAAAGTGGAGACACAATCTTTGGAACCGGACATGCTTTTTGTTCAGTGTATAGTGCCCTTTCGTTAGTTTTTATGAAGATCCCTTTAATTACCTTTGTTTGAATATTTTGACTTACTCGTCCTACGTTCCGATTTGTTTTGACGAAACAAAAAAATTGTGCCCGTAATGCGAAAATGATAAACAAAACTCATGCTCCTTTTTTCAAATATATTTTATCTTGGTTCCGAATGAATTTTCTCTCCGAATACTCATTTTAATATTTTACTTAAGCATATATAATTTTTGACGAAGTCTTATATCACAACATATATATTTTTACTCATAATATGTAAATTTATACTTGTTTATATTCACACATAGTATTTTTCCTATATTTAATGAAATTTTCTTTGTGTATATATATTTTTAATGCGCCAATTGGTTACTTTCATTATTTTACTTCCAGCATACACTTTGTCTCTCTTTGTAAACACATATATGTTTATGGGCTATTTCTAAATTAATATATGTTTGCATCCAAGCATATTATATTTACAAACATTTTATGTCCCAAACATAATATGTTCTAACATATTAACATATATGTCCCAAACATATTATGCTAGTTTATGAACATTATATGTTTGCACTCAAACATATTGTGTTTAAAAATTTGAGTTCCAAACATATAATGTTTATACCCAAACATATGAAAAACAGTCTTTTTCGTCCGTGTATATTATATATAAAATAGTATATATGTATGCATACATATATAATATCTTGCCAAGTGTGTAGAGTTCAGTTGAGTGAATATATAATCTACGTGTAGGGTGTTCATGTCACCTGCTTCGCCAGGTTATAATTCTTTCGTTACCATTCACTCAAACATTTGGTTTTTGTTATCTAGCACAATTCTACCATCAACCATTCCAAGCCCCTCCCATCACACCTCAAGTGTTTATCATTCTCATTAACATTATCGTCGTCATCATTGTCGGTTCATTACCGTTAAATGAGTGTTCGAGTAAGAGTGTATGCAAGTACGAAAACACATACACCCACGCAATAGCCTATTGTGTAAACACAACCTCAATTGCTTCCCTGTGTAACATTACACAGCACAATGAGGCTGTCCCTTGTGCAGCGCTCCCCAAATGAGCTCTGTGTGGTATTGGGGACCTATAGATTGGTCTTGATTGCAAAAGCTTTCCCCTACACTAAAAAACAGTTAACCCAATACTAGTAAAGACATTTTTGGTTAATTTTAGAAATATAATTTTCCCCCATTTTTAGTTGATTTAACTAACGTGCACAAATAATTATTAAAGTCTAGGAAACTTTCTCAAAACATAGGATTCTTTAATAAAACTTAAGTTTAATTGAGGTGTTAATAACATAATGAATATTTTATGTTTTCACAATCATTAAATTGTAAAATACTTAGGCGTAGGAAGGCCTCTGGGAGGGGTTAGACCCTCCCAAGAAAATTATAGTCCCCCAGAATTTGAAAACCTACACTGAAAAAAATATTGTCGTGATGCCAAAGATTTCATGTCCTTATAATACGAATCCGAGTTAAGTGATTCGACCTAAAATTTCGTTTCCTAATATGAACGAAAATTTTGTTTGACTAAGGTCAACTTGGCTTTAATAATTCTGAATAATTCTTCAAAATTAATGAAGTTTTCTTTAAATTTGTCGACTTTTTGCATCTTGAATACAAAGCAAAACAGCATGTAAAAATAGGATATTTTTTCAACACTTTATTTTAAAGACTTTGTTCCACTTGAAGTCGAGTATACATTTGGAAATTTAAGTTGTCGTTAACATTTGTTCAAAGGACTTTGACAGCACACGAAGAAAAAATCTTAAAAAACCAATAAATTAAACGTTGTTTCCTACAATTAAGTACGCAAAACTTAAATTTAAAAGAGAATTGTGTATTAAATTTGTCCTTATTTCAATTCTCCGCTTCTTTGGCTCGGAATCAATACCAAAATCATGAGTGTAAGGACAAACTCCTTGGAACCGAGCTTGCTTGTTTTTCAGTATATTTACGATTTTCCATTGTTATACTTACCACCATAAAATGGTGATTGGGTTATAATAAGTTTGTCATTCCGTTTGTAATACATCAATATATCGATTTCTGACTGTATAAAGTATATATATTCTTGATCAGGGAGAAATTGTAAGACTATGTAAGCATGTCCACCTGGCTGTCTATCTGTCTGTTGTAATCACGCTACAGTCTTCAATAATGGCGCTATCGTCCTGAAATTAGGCACAGATTCGTCGTTTATCTGCACGCAGGCCAAGTTCGAAGATGGACTCTATCGGTCCAGGTTTTAATTAACCTCCATATAAACCGATTGTACTGCTTTGGCTTCTAGAAACCGTAGTTTTTATCCGATTTGTCTGAAATTGGAAATCTAGAGATATTTTAAGACCACAAATAGGTGTGTATCGGTCCATGTTTTGGTATAGCTTCTATGTTGTAAATCTGCCGATTTCGATGTTGGTATATATGTTTGCTGGGTAAAGTATTCGCTACACATATATACGGACCGAAAATACCTTTAAATTTTGAATCGGACATAAATTGCGGTGTCTACGCCCCATATTCGGCTTACTTATGTGTGGAAACAAAATACACCTTGATTTTGAATTTCAGGTAAATCGTATAAAAATTGGTCAAGAGGTCAAAGGTCAAGAGGTCAAATCTGGAGATCGGTCTATATGAGGTAAATACGAAAACGTGAGCCGATACACACCATATTCGGAGTACTTATGCGTAGACCCAAAATATCTCCAGATGCCGTGTCTAGACGCCCAAGAAGTCAAATAGGGAGATGGGGCTGTAGCAAACCGTGGAAAATACCCCTCGATTTGGAATTTCAGGCAGATCGGATAAAAGTTCGGATGACTCAAGAAGTCAAATCGGGACATAGGGCTATATGGAAGCTAAACTAAACCTTGGACCGATACACACCATATTCGGCTCACCTTTTTATGGACCAAAAATGCCTTTACACTGAAAAAAACATTTTCGTGAGGTCAAAGATTTCATGTCTTTAAAATACGAATGCAAATTTTGCTTAGCATAGAAGACGCATTTCTCTAATATAAAGTTTTTTTCCTTGTACAAAAGTCGATAAAGTTTTCAATGAAGTCGTATTGTCCTTATAATTAAGAGCTTTGACTTAAAAATGGGTATCATAACATGAAAGAAAATAAATTTTGGGCTAAGGCCAACTTGATTTTAATAATTCAGTAAAATTCTTTAAAATTAATGAAATTGTCTTTAAATTCGTTGTCTTTTTGCATCTTGACTACAAAGCAAAAAATAATTCAAATGTAGGACATGTTTTTCAACACTTTATTTTAAAGATATTTTTAGTTAAAACATAGCATAATTTCTACTGGAAAACGAGTTATAAAAAATTTAATTAAAAAACTTCTTGTGTATTTAAAATAATTAACTTCATTTGTTTTTTTTTTTTTTTTTGGTTTGTTCTTCAATCATAGTTGTTGTTGTCATCTCAGCTTAAGACCATTGCGCTGACTAAACTACAAGAGTAGCTTAACCAACAGAAGTGCAATGGTTAGCATGCCCGCCTTGCATACACAAGGTCGTGGGTTCGATTCCTACTTCGACCGAACACCAAAAAGTTTTTCAGCGGTGGATTATCCCACCTCAGTAATGCTGGTGACATTTCTGAGGGTTTCAAAGCTTCTCTAAGTGGTTTCACTGCAAGGTGGAACGCCGTTCGGACTCGGCTATAAAAAGGAGGTCCCTTGTCATTGAGCTTAACATGGAATCGGGCAGCACTCAGTGAGTAGAGAGAAGTTCACCAATGTGGTATCACAATGGACTGAATAGTCTAAGTGAGCCTGAAACATCGGGCTGCCACCATTAGCGTAGCTAGACAATTTTCCTAGGGGGGGCTATAGCCCCCTAGCTAAAAATTTATAGACTGAACTTATAGGTTCAATTATTGTTTTATTTCAAAAAAAAAGAATAAAAAAATAGACATCAAAATAATATATAATAAAGCAACTAAACGTAGTTCCACACTTTTCCCAGCAAAAAAATTGGGATTTGTTTTAAAGGCACAACTTTAAAAGCACTTCCAAAAATGTTCTCACAAAGAAGTTAATTATATTAACCACACAGGAAGTTTTTCACTTCAGTTTTTTCATATTTTAATGCGTAATTTTTGTTTTCTTTTTTCAAATAGTTTAAAAAAAGAGTAAGAATAAATAAAATGGTAAAACTTATTCAAATTTTGCCACAAAAATGCTAAATCCATTATAGAAAAATCGATAATTTTTGAAAATATTCAAACAAGCGTTAGAATGCATTAAAAATCATAAAAAAATATAAAAATTATAATAAATTAATGTTTATTGAAGCTCGAGGTCTTTATAAATATTTATATAATTCTAACAAAAGTTCGACCAAAAATCAAATAAAAAACGAATAAATAAAAATTATTTATTTGGGAAAATATCACACAACGATATGGATCACACCGTAAGAAGTGATGCAAATTTATTGCAACGGCGGTTGAAACGGTGGACATTCGTTCTATGACGAGTTCTTATTACATTCATCGCTTCTCCGCCAATTTTGCACCACTTCCGGACCCAAAAGAAACATTTTCACTTCTTTTTTGGCGACGCTTTTTTGCAGCATTATTAAGATATTAATTTATGAAAGAATAGTTTTAATACCAATTACTATTTTTTAATTAAGATTACTAAACCAGACTAAACAATATAATAAAGGAGCTTTACAGCCTGTTTATGTATGTCGAATGAGCTCTGTGGATCGACTAAAATGGAAACAAACAGCTGAATTTATAACCAAAGAACAGCTGTTTCTAGGCATTTCAGTCGATCGATTGAACTCGTTCGACATACAGAAACAGGCTGTTAGTTATTCAACTAAACCATAAGTTCAATCACAGCTCTATATCATAAATATCAGACTTCAAACATTGCCATCGGCAACTGCTACCACAACTCAAGTAATTCGATTGTGAATGAAAGTCTTTAGCGGAACTTTGTGCGGTTGTATATACTTGTTTAATTTTTATAAAAATGTAAAATCGTAAATAGGTTTTCAAATTCTGGGGGGGCTAAATTTTTTCTGGGGGGTCTAAGCCCCCTCCCCAGAGGCCTTCCTACGCTTATGACTGCCACCTAACCTAACCTAACAGAGGAAAAGTATATTTGTAAAATTTATTTGGGCAAAGCACTATGACTGCAAGATGGTTGGATGGAAAGCTTTTTCGGAATTACCACATTCCTCATTAGCATCCTTTACTTGCAGCAAAATTATCAACCAATTATCAGAATAAATTCGTGTAATTTACTATACCCAATGTAAATTACACTCGACAACATTTTTGTATTTTTGGTTTGTATGTATCTTTAAAATTTAAATGAGTTAATAAAATCCCATAAAATCAATTGTTGTCCGACATTTTCATTTTGGGCATTAATGGGTTAATAAGTAATCGGATGGCATGTTATACGGATGGTCGGGCGGACGGAAGACGACTCTACCCCCAGTCGATACAGGAGGTGATTCTGAATGGAACAGTATATATCATAGCGGGGCTATGTGACAATTAGATTCGGAAGCACTGGATTATTGTATGCATAGTGATAGTAAGTAGTGTGTTTATTTGATACATACAGTAATCTTCTCTCTTGACTCTTTGAACAGTGGCTCTTGTCTCACACCTACCTATAGTGTATGTAATTCACACCCACTAACGATATTGCACTTGTCTAATTGTTTTTGATGTTTTTATAAACACACATACAAGTCGGGGATATTTTGTCCGGGAGAAAGTGAGTGCATTGTTGCTACTGAGTCTTGCGGTAGCTTTATTTATAGGTGAGAGAGTATGGTTAATGAGATAAAGGAGTGTGTAAATATTCATACTGACATAGTTCACTTAATTACAGTTATTGGAGGAAGAAATGCGTAATTTTACTGATGTTCGATCTTTTTTAGTATTTGTTAATGGAATTTCTGTGATATATTCTAGTAATCCCCGCTTAAATACCTCTCTGATTGGCACCAAACTTTTGGCTTAATATCCGAGTTTGGGAACGCTAAAAGTAATAGTAGAATACTTGCCGCGAAACATGTTTTTAGGGTATTTGAAAACTTAATATACAAATTTTTAACCTACTCATTTTTAATTTTTTTCTAGTCAATAATTTGGCAAAATATGGTGATGCATACATATGGGAGCTATATCTAACTCTGTTACGATTTATATGATATTTTGTGGATTTGGTTGATATTTCTGAAGATTACTTTGTACTTTGTTAAGGTAGGTAGTACGCATGTTTTCCACCAAAAATGTAGTTTTTTCGGCGTTACATTTTAAATGTCATGCCTTGGATTATTCATTTCCAGTTTAGGAGGGGGATTGTCACCAAGCCTTTTTGTTTAATTGTTAAATGGACCGAGAAAAATATTTTCTAATGCTCGAAAATTTTTAATAAGTATTAGGTACTCTGCTTACTCCCCTTTATTTTTAACGTCGTCTTTGCACCTATGACGTGGGAATTATGTACACAATCTACAAGTGATTGGAAAAATTGTAAACAGGAATACCTTGATTTACGTTGTTTCGATTTACGTCGTCAAATTTTTTGTTCCATCCAATTCCGATTTACGTCGCCATTCGATTTAGGTCATCGATTTTTTGCCAACTTTATCAGAAACGCCTTCTATAAGTAAAATAATTACCTACGATGATGACATCGAAACATTTATTTCTGAAATTCTTACCGAAAATTCGTCAAATTCTGAAACAAAATGTACGAACTCTTTGAATTTATATGTTTACACGTACACGGACAAAAAAGACTGTCATATGTTTGGGTGTAAAAATTGTATGTTTGGAACTCAAATTTTTTGACACAATATTTTTAAGTGCAACCCTATAATATTCATAAACTACCATAACATGTTTGGGACATATATTTTATTATGTTAGAACATATTATTTTTGGGACATAAAATGTTTGTAAATATAATAAGCTGGTTGCAAACATATATTAATTTAGAAATAGCCTATAAACTTATATGTGTTTAGAAGGAGAGACCTAGAGAGTATGCTGCAAGTAAAATTGCCGACTTAAAAATATATATACACAAAGAAAATTTCATTAAAATTTGTTTCTACCAATGTATGCCTGAGGTGAAACATAATATGTTTGAATAATACAAACAATATTTTGTTTGGACCAATCCTGAAGATATATATGCTTCAAGCAAAATGTGTCTGGGACATATGTTACAGAAGCGGTTTTTTTGAGGGTGTAGAAATAATATGCTTCAATAGCATATATTCTAATTAATGACAGAACAAATATATTATTAAACGAAACAAATATTCAAAGCGAAAAATACGAAATTAGTGAAAATGAGTTTTAAACAATCATTTTATTAAAAACAAAAAAACAAAGAATTAATAATTCATTTTAAGCTAAAAAATAAATTAATGATGTATTTCCAGTGTAATAGAAAAAACAAGTAAGTAAAGTCTAAAGTCGGGCGGAGCCGACTATATTATACCCTTCACCACTATGTAGACAAACATTTGTGTTACCATCTCAACTACTTAAAATTTGCTGGGAGCAATATAAAAGTTTGCATTTTCAGATACAAATACTTTAATGGAAACAATTTTTTGTACTTCTACAAAAACTCTAGAATTAAAATTTAAATCGGCTAACGCCCTGGGATGAAACACAATGTTAGTAAAAAATATGGGAAATATGAAGCGATAGAAATTTTAATGCAATTGTATAAAAGAGATTTATGATTTTTCAGACTATACATATGTATTCGAGATATAGGACAATTTGAGTAATATTTACAATTTTTGCTACTCAGCAGTGGCGATTTTACAAGGATATTGGTTAGATCTCGCCAAGATATATGGTCAAGTGTGGGTTGTGATATATTATTTGGTCTAGTCGGGCGACTTGGAGCCTTATTTAAAACTCATCCGTTCTGTGGAAATTTTGGCATTGCAGTGTGTAGGATATGGCTTAGATATGGGGAAATCATCACAGAAATTTGTGTAAAGTGTGAGAATTTTGGCCATATTTGTATTCTCTGAGGAAACTGTCCAGTCAATTGGAGGAAAATCCTATTGAAAATGGGTCTAAAATATGAAACAGTCTACCACATTTCCCCAACTCTGGGGTACGTATATATGGGAGCTATATACAATCTGAACCAATTTTAACTAAATCTGACATGCATAGTTAGAATAATAAATCTGCTATCTATGCGAAATTTCACGTAAATGGGAGTATAACTTCGGTCCCCCTGGTCATATGAGTGCAAATCGGGCGAAAGATATATATCGGAGCTATATCTAAATCTGAACCGATTGCAACCAAATTTGGCACAATTACCGATACTACTAAACGTATTCCTAGTGCGACATTTGAAGGAAATCACGGTAAAACCTTGGATTTTGAGGCCATATAAGTTCAAATCGGACGAAACATATATATGGGAGCTATATCTAAATCTGAATCGATTTTGACCATATTTGGCACATATAATAGTATCGTTAAAAGTACCGCTTGTGCAAAATTTGAAGTAAGTTAGGGCAAAACTCTGGCTTTTGAGACCATATAAGTCCAAATCGGGCGAAAGATGTATATGTGAGCTATATCTAAATCTGAACCAATTTTAACAAAATTTGACACACATAAAGATACTATTAAACGTACCCCTTGTGCAAAATTTGAAGCAAATCACGGCAAAACTCTGACTTTTGTGGTCATATAAGTTCAAATCGGACGAAAGATATATATGGGAGCTATATCTAAATCTGAACCGATTTCAATCAAATTTACCAAGCATTGGTAGAATATCAATTGTACCCTCTGTGCAAAATTTCACGAAGATCGGTAGTAAACTTTGGCCTCTGTGGTCATATGAGTCTAAATCGGACGAAAGATATATATGGGAGCTATATCTAAATCTGAACCGATTTGGCTGATGTTTTGCAAGATTTTCGAGATGCATAAAATATTTGGATGTACGGTATTTCAAGAAAATCGGTTGATAAACATGCTAAGTATGACCAAATCGGGGATAAATATATATGACAGCTATATCTAAATCTGAACCGATTTTTTCCAAAACCAATAGCGATTGTCTCTGTCCCTTGAAACGGCCCTATGCCAAATTTGAGGACGATCGGACTTAAATTGCGAGCTGTACTTTGTGCACAAAATTACATATACAGACAGACGGACGGACAGACAGACGGACGGACATCGCTAAATCGACTCAGAATTTAATTCTAAGCCCATCGATATACTAAAAGATGGGTCTATGACCACTATTTCTTGGCGTTACATACAAACTTCTTATACCCTGTACCACAGTAGTGGTGAAGGGTATAATTAATGCTGTAAATGTGCTCCCTTTACAAGTTATATTTTCGTTTATTTTTTTATGAATATACTGGTTTACTGATGATAGATTTTGGACTATAGGACTTCAGTACATGTACAGGAATATGACCCCCCCCAAACATGTTTCAAGAGCAAAATGTTATTTTTGGACGAGGAACATGCAACATGTTTGTCGGAACCATGTTATTTTCTCAGAAATTGTATATCTCATTTCGGCAACCATGTATATTTTTGGCGGAAAACAACATTTTTGGGACAAACATTTTCAATGTTGAAAATTAGGATTTATTTGCTCTCAATGAAAAGACTTTACAACAAGAAGATTTCGTTTGTTTAGTAAACGACAACCAATTCAATTCTTCATTTGTATCAAAGAATGTGAAATCGCCATAGAGAGAGAGAAAGAGAGAGAGATGGAACGTGTTGATGGTAGTCAGTTGTTTCTCAATTTCAGTACCTCTTTACTAAAAGTTCGGTATTCGGAGGAATCATATGTCAAAATAGATAGAAATAGAAATCATTGAAATACAGGAAACCGGTTAACCGATGGTCAAAACCCGGTTTTCGGGATTAACCGAAAATTCTAATGTTTTCACTATACGGTTTCGGTTTGGGTAATTGAACACGATTAACCGATGTCGGTTTTCTATATCCTATTAGAAATCTACTAAGCCACAACAATTTTTTTATAATTTTTAGTTGGTATTTCCAACAAATGATGAACGCATGAATATTTCACAATATTCATGCATTCATAATATATATTTTGTATTTACATTCACGACCCATTATGTCATTAATTAAATGCATTCGTAATGGTAAATATTTTACAAGATGTTTGAAATATTTTTGCCAAAACGTATGCAAATTGTCTTCATCAGTCGATAAACAATGAGAGGCACTTAATTTGAATTCGATTGAAAAAAGGAAAACAGAAAATAAAATTGTTTTGATCTTTATAGGCAAGATGGCAATGTGAGGAAATGCAAGGTGGATGTTCAATGATATTTCGATGAAAATCATTTGCACAGAAAAATGCATTATGATGTAGTGCAACAACAGGGTACACCCGCTCAATACGGAAGAGTTGCCTCCATTGATGCTTCTACAGATTCCAGTAATGTGTGGCCATATTGTGAGAAAAAAAAACGAGAATCCACAACGAGCGACTGATAGATCTACTGCCGCCCTAATGTCGAGACCACCAAACTGCACCAGTTGGTCATATATTTCTAACTTGGATGATAACAATGGTGGAATACAGAATGGATTTTCCAAACTCAACGAATGATTTTTAGCGAAAGCAACAATAACAACAACCGAATTCAAATAAATGTCTTCCTGCTGTGCGGACATCAAAGAAGGTTTTCAGTGTTTACTTCATCTTGGAATGTATGAACATGGAAAGATTGCTGCTCTTGGCCCAAGCAGCTAATATCGATCGAATTCTTCTTCGTTCATTGGGACTGGGGTTAATGAGGGATATGCCACCGGACTTCAGTGGTTACACACATTTTGTGCCACACTTTCCATGATTGTTTACATTGTTCTTTCTATTCGTTTTCATAAATATCCAATTGATGAGCATGCCTTCTTATTATTCTCATAGACATCATCATTGCAGTCCACTTGATTCTTTATTTGTTTCAGTCAAATTGTGAGTTGTGGGTTTTGGTTGTTTCGATTTCTCCTGTGGTTAGGAGGTGGTAGTGGTAATTCTGGTGGAGAAGTTTTCACCACTTGGCAAAATAAACAATAATTTTATTGCCTTCATAGAATGTTATCAAACATTTGTAGCAATTTCCTGTATAGAAATATCAAATAAAAATATAATTATATTATTCTTCAAAAAAAACAATGTTTACAAAATGAGGTTCTTACTAATTTTTGTTTTTTAATGTTTTTTTTTTCAGTTTCCCATATATCCATTATTTATTATGTTAATCACCTATTTTGTTTTGTATCTCATATAGACATTTATATTTTAATAACCTCCATTAGAAGTACACTGAAAAAAAAAATACCGGAAAAATGAACTATCTCATGCGAAAGTTGAACTAAATACGAGGGCAACTTCTTAGCCTAGTACAAAAAGCGCGGTATAAACAGAAAAAGTTAAGTGTTTTGGAAACTTCCATCTCTGTTATGAACACATTTTAAATTTTGTTTCGATCTGGCAACTCCTTCATATAGAAACAGGTGTTCAAAAAAGACGCATCCGCAATTTTTTTACAATGGAAAAATTAGAAATGCGTGCTGTCATTAAATATTTACATAAAAAAGGTTTATCGGGACGGATATGGTGAATTTGTTAGGTGAAAGTGCTCCTTCATATGCAACAGTAAAAAATTGGGTTGCTGAATTTAAACGTGGTCGTACAAGCATTGAAGATGAACCACGTAGTGGACGTCCAAAAACAGCAATAACAACAGAAATTGTAGCCAAAGTGCAAGATATGGTATTAAATGATCGACGAATAAAAGTGCGTGAAATTGCTAAATGATCGAGTCCATTTAATTTTGCATGAAGAACTACAGATGGAGAAGCTTTCTGCAAGATGGGTGCCGCATTTGTTAACAGTCGATCATAAACGCATAAGAATGAACATTTCTCAAGCTTGTTTGGATCGTTTTAAGCGAAATAAAATGGATTTTAAGCGTCGTTTCATAACTGTTGATGAGACATGGATCCACCACTATACTCCAGAGACAAAAGAACAATCCAAACAATGGACTGAAGCTGTAGGAAGTGCCCCAAAGAAGGCTGGTAAGGTTATGGCAACGGTTTTTTGGGATTTCAAAGGTATTTTATTGATTGACTATCTGCACAAGGGTAAAACAATAAATTCAGAGTACTATTGCAACCTTTTGGATCAAATAAATGTACAAATTCGAGAAAAACGTCCTGGCTTACAACACAAAAAATAATTTGTCATCAAGACAACGCACCAGCGCACAAGAGTGTTTTAACAAAGGCTAAAATCAACGAATTTAAGTACGAGTTGCTTGACCACCCACCTAATTCTCCTGAGTTAGCTGCCAGCGACTTTTACTTGTTCCCAAATCTAACAAAAAATCCTTGCTGGCAAGCGTTTTACCTCAAATGAAGATGCAATTACAGTTGTAAACCACTATTTTGAAGACCTTGAGGAAAACTATTTTAATCAAGGGATAGAATTGCTAAAAAAGCGTTGGACCAAGTGTATTGATGTTTTATGGGATTATATTGAAAAATAAAAATATTTTTGAAAAACTAACTGCACCGAAAAAAATTAAAGGGTTTTATAGGAAGAATGAACTACCTAGCGTGAAAATTGAACTGTTTTGCACTCCATGTTTTGAGATTTCCATGAAGTGTTGTTAAAACCAGGAAAATTTAGTACCATGTTGTACTTTTTAACTGTTGTTCTCGAAATTACTCCCTCTCATTGAAGAAAAAATTTACTAAAAGTAAATAAGAAAATCATTGGCGCCAAATCATGACCATTTTAACCATACACTAGTTCATTCTTACTATTTTTGGGAATCGTACGAAAATTTTCATTTGTTTTAATTCAAAATGAACTTATGTGTGCGGTCATTGAACTTTATACTCGCGTTTAGTTCATAGCATGTTTGAGACATACTTAAAAAAAACGGACATTTCATTGGACTGTGGAAAGTTTCGTAAAAAATAATAAAATTGAACTACAAACAAATAATTTTTTTGCAATAAAAATAAGTTAAATTTGGCGTTAGTTTAACTACGGAAATTTTTTTCTGAGTATTCTCTTTCGTTGATAGGCTAAGAAGTTTCCGAACCGCCCTCGTATTGTTATAAATTTTTTGCGTTGTTGGAATTAGAACAATTTACTGACATTTTTGAATTTTTTACTGCAATATTCACCGAGCAAACATAACATTTTGCTCTTGAAACATGTTTGGGGTGATTAGTGCCTTGAAGTTTTGTACGGGCATGGAAATTTATTAGTTCATAAAAATTTTGAGACATACTTGCAATAAAGAACATTTCATTAGGATGAAGAAAATTTCTACAGAAAATAACATCTTATTTAGTCTTTCGTATATTTTCCGTGTTTGTATTATAAATTCATACAAAACATTCTATTTAATAAATTATTTATTAACTCACATTGCAAATTGGCTCGATATTATGAAACTAATTAAACTCAACATATGGAAAGATTTAACATGAATTAATACGGTAGTGTAAGTGTTTCGGTTCGAAAAGAACCAAGTACCACAAACGACAAAAATCCGAAACATAGTACCGCCTTGAACAGCTCAAAATAAATAAACGTTAAATCAGTTTGGATCAATTCATGTCAATTCCTCAAAATAAGTCTTAGCTCATTTTTGTAGTTTTTTATCTTTAATCTATAGATTCAATATTTATTTTATTTCTTTAAAATAAAAATGGTTTTCTTTGATTTAGGGAAAAATTATCTTTCTATAAAGACATGCGTCTTTAACGAAGGGATGCAAATTTCAAAGATTTGTGTTCACAATTTAATGAAAACAAAGCAAATATTACGAACTTCCCCTAATAACAATTTTTTTAAAGAAATTGGTCCTTAATATTGTGAAAATTGTGTGTCCTAAAATATTTTTTGCTTTAGATCAATGTATTTTTTAATGCAAAGTGAAACATGTTTTATTAATTTCAAATAAATTGAAGATGAAATAGCCTCTAATGAATTTTAGCCTATATTTCAGAATTGTTCATATTTTTGATCCAAATATCAATTCAATATCTCTTGAGAACCCAACGAAAAATGGACCTTGTTCCTCAAACATTTCTTTTAAAGCGCATCCCAAAATCCTCCATAATTTTTTCAACTTCCGATGCAGTCCTTTTGGACAAGTCCACAAACATTTCCATTAAAGCGAAATAGACCGTTTTAAGTGTACACTAAAATTTTGGAAAATTAAATTTCGCAAAAAAGAATAGAACATCAATAAAAACAGTAAAAATAATAATAAAAAAATTATTCACTTCCATGCAAGTTCTTGTGAGAAGGTTTTTGTAAATTACGATTATTTTATTAGGTCCGTGGTATCATATTAGGTTCATATCACAAACATTTGAATATACGTTTTCATTCATCGTGTTCCAAGGCGTTTGTGGCTGAGTGTGCTAAGGCGTTCTGTTATGGTGCCAACAGACCCAGGTTCAAACCCCGGTGGAAGCGAAGAAGTTTTTCAATTTGTAAAAATTAGAAAATAAGCAAATAGAAGCGTAACAAAAAATACTGATAAAAATAAAAAGTGAAATTGGATTTTTTTTGTGTTGTTTAGGTTTTTAAATTTCTTCATCCAAATGAACTTCCATGTCACAACTTCTAAAGCAATGAAAAGGATCCAAAAATCGAGTACTTCCGTCCTATGACAAGTCCATGTAAAATTCCTTGGAGATGATCCAAGTTTTCACTACTTCCGGGTCACAAATTGGGGATCCAAACTAGCAGGTGACTTAGAATTTCTTTGCAAGGTGGCAGTTTATACAACCACACTAGAATTTCTTATTAGGTAGCTTTGAACTCTCCACTAAATATTATTGTTGCATATCTACGTGGCAATTATTTATTCATTTATTTATTTATCTTCAAATAAAAAGCAAAGTAATAAGAAATTCCATGTACAATACACGTGTCTTCAAAATCGTGCCTATTTTTCCTTGCTTAAATTCTATAGTTGCATTAATATGTGTTTGAAAAACTCAAAACAATGCTTTCGCAATTAAAGCAGCTTTTCGCATGAGAACGTGGTCTTAGAACTAGGCTTAATAAGGAAAGAAAAAATTTTTGCCTATCGTTATTCCATATGGCTATATTGAGAAGTAAGTAAAAAGTTTGTAATCGCAAAAGTCGAAGATCGACATTTCTAAATTTTTAAACTGTCTACAAGTCAATTTCTTCAGAACCCGAAATTGCAAAAGTTGAAAGTCTATCATTCAAAATGATAGAAATGTCAAACATTATCAGGCATTTACTGATAATACGTAACATATATCACATTGTGTCTGCTAGGTTAGAAGTACCTTAATATCCCCCATGTATATGAGTATTATATAATAAATTAAAAGTTCCTGTACCGAAATCGTATTCTTTATAGTACAGTCGCACCGGGCAGATATTTTATAGAAATCAAAAAAGGATCCGTCGACACCGTCAAACGAAGAAACATGTTTAACTCGTATTTCCTGTTAGAAGTATTTTTCGAAAACGGTATTCAATTATTCGAAAACTGCACAATCAAAAAAAAAAGTGAACTCTCTAAAGCCAATGTAACTTTATTTTAGTTCATGGAATTATTATGTTTGGAGAAAGTTTGCTTTACTCTAATAAAAAAAAATTAAACACATCTTGGACTTCGCATAGCACTAAAGACATTCTTGCGATTTTGTAAAATTAACCAAATTTTTCTTTGGAAAAGTTGGACACTCATATTGGTCAAATATGCGACCCACTATGATGTATTGGCTAGCAAGCCCGCTTAGCATACAAAGGCTCGTTGGTTCAAGTTTCAACCGAATACCAAAATGTTTTTCAGCGATGGATTATACCCCCTTCAATTTTCAGGACATGCTGGTGACACTTGTCATTGACCTAAGCATACACGGATGAAAAAGACTGTTTTTCATATGTTTGGCTATAAACATTATATGTTTGGAACACAAATTTTTAAACACAATATTTTTGAGTGCAAGCATATAATGTTCATAAACTAGCATAACATGTTTGGGACATATATGTTAATATGTTAGAACATATTATGTTTGGGACATAAAATGTTTGTAAATATAATATGCTTGGATGCAAACATATATTAATTTAGAAATAGCCTATAAACATATATGTGTTTAGTAGCTTGGGCCGCTATTTAACAAGGAGCGATATTGAATTAAGTTGGTGGTTGTTGCTTGTTATTACAAAATTAACATTTTATTTTTCCTTCGGCAATTGATCAGCTACTTCTTTCATCCTTACAAACTGTGTGGTCCGCTGTTCGAATCCCCGTCCGGCAAAAGGTAAAATTAAAATAAAAAAAAATCATAAAATTGAATAATTTCTTCTACAATGTTTGTATTACAGAAAAGGGTGCTAAAAACTAAAAAATCTCGTGGAAGTGAGAAAGATGTCGGGGAATATACAATTGGGCAGAAACAAAATTTTGAGCATTCAGGTCGAAAACCTATGTTGCTAGCACCTATATTACCTGTTTATTTTCATAATTCATTATGATTGTAAATATATAAATAAATAAATAAAGTTTTGAGCACAATATTGTTTGGGAGAATTTTTTTAAGCATATAATATTTTTGGGTGCAAAATGCTTCCAAACATATTATATGGTCACATTATAACGTATTGTTTTTTGGAAGACAACATTATTGAATTTGGATGCAAAAATACAAAATGTTTGGAACTTAGACTACCCAAACATATATTGTTTAGACCAATATGCTTTCAAACATATTATATATTGGTAGAGATCAAACATATAAATGTTTGGGCAATACCCAAAAATGTATATGCTTGAAGCAAAATATGTTTGGGAGTATATGTTAAACTGTGGTATTCCCTTTTTTATTTATTTTTTAATTAAATTTCAATTTTCAGGACATATAGCTTAATAATATTTAACCAAAGGTTTGTTTTACAAAACGAATATCATTTATAAATGTTTATTTGTTGTGGTGTCGCATTTTAAAATGCTCAAATATTTGGCCAATGTGTTCGTCAGGAAGATCAAAATTTTCAATTGTAGCAAAGAGAACCAAAAATTTACTTTTGGATACAAATTGTATCTACTTTAGTAATACTCGCGACAATTTTACATATTTTAGTTTTTGAAAACAAAAGTTCCCTATAGGGTGCAATGGTTAGCATGCCCGCCTTGCATACACAAGGTCGTGGGTTCGATTCCTGCTTCGACCGAACACCAAAAAGTGTTTTCAGCGGTGGATTATCCCACCTCTGTAATGCTGGTGACATTTCTGAGGGTTTTAAACGCTTCTCTAAGTGATTTCACTGCAATGCGGAACGCCATTCGGACTCGGCTATAAAAAGAGGTCCCATGTCATCGAGCATAACATGGAATCGGGCAGCACTCAGTGATAAGAGAGAAGTTCACCAATGTGGTATCACAATGGACTGAATAGTCTAAGTGAGCCTGATACATCGGGCTGCCACCTAACCTAACCTAACCTATAGGTGTTAACCCATTTTGTTAAGGAGAGATATTACGAAATACGCGTTTTCAGTCCCCAAAATTATTAAATATCTTTTTAAAACCTGTAGACAAAATTTTTTAAATATCTTTTTAAAATCTCTAGACTTTTAAAATTAAAATTATAATGTCCATACTGTAGACACTACATTTCCTCACAACATTTTTAGTGCAGAATGCAGCGCTTTATTCTATGCATATAAAACGAACACCATACTTAAACTATGTAAATAATGGCGTTGTTGAAATTAGCGCTTACAAGATTGCACTCCTGTAAAGAAGAGTTATTTGTGTATTTTATCACGACTTCTTACGAACTATGTGGCAAGTTACGATTTCATCCTCCCCACATACATAATGTGTGCTTCCGAAAGCGTTGAAATTCATACATAGAAGAAGCGCATTTAAGTGGGACATTTCTTTATAAATTCATCGATGAATTCTTTGCAAGGTTAAGTGCTGCTTGTATTTTCTTCAACAAGTTTTTGCTGGGATTGGTTTGTATTTTCTGTCGATGAGACCGCTAAATATTTCAAATTGAACGAAATTGGTCATTGTAGTACCATTGTACTTTTTGCATATAGAATGTACCAATTTTAGTACAATTGTACCAACTTTTACATCCCTGGTGTTCGTTATTCTGTTTATTCCTCATATTTGGTGAGTTTTCTTTATGCAAATTTTATTTTAAAATATTTGTAAAGCCTACCTTGCTCTGCATTATTTCCCATAGCTCTCATCGGAGTGGGTCTAACAATCGATTTAAAATCCATAACATTTTGAGGAGCGGACATTGTATGCATATCTTCATCCATTGTATTCGGAAATGTATTTCCCGGCGCTAGGTGATTTGTTGTCATTGATGGATTTGAGGCTGATGAATTGACAAGACAATTTGGCAGAGAACAACACGAGTAGCCGTTATTCATTTCGCCACAACATTGATTATCACCACTATCCAGGGTTTTGTGATCCTGTTGCCGAAGGGATTCCCCGGGCATTGTTTTATTACTCAATAACCGATCGACACTAAAACTGAGTTGAATTCTTGTTTCACTGGCAAACTCTTTGACTTGATCTTCATTGGCAGTTGTTGTCACCGTAATTTTTCTACCTGTATTATCATATTTTTCTCTTAATTCTTCAGAGATTTGAAGCTCTGAATTTATCGAGGTCACCTTTGGGGATTTTGAAATTTGATCTTGCTCTTTCGCTTTTTCATTATCACAATTTTGATTATTTTTATCCAAACTTAGATTAGTGGGCATATCCTGCATTTTGGTGGATTGCACAAAATTTATTTCCTCATCAAGTATGACCATATTTTGTTGTTGTTTTGATATCATTTCACTTGGATGCTTAATCAATTGGTATTGCTTGAAATAAAACACATCACTTCATGCTTTTTTGTTTTTAATTCCGCATTTTTACATTTACAATTTCTTCGTATATTTCTTAAGGATGTTTTATTTTACCGCCGCCTTTTCAATATTCGTAAATTTATTCGTTTCACAAACTTGAAGATAATCCGATTGTGTGGTTTCCGTTTCGCTGGTATTACTAAAAAATCAAATCGATGTGTAAGACGTCCCACATCGCACTGAAATGCCTATAGCAACGATCATCGATCGATTTGTTCCAGCGTTGGGTTGTTCTGTTTATTCAACAAATTGATACAAACATTGGGATTGCTGCCTGTTGCTGTGTAGTTGTAGTTGTTATGTGCATGGGGGATCTCAGCAGCAGCCATCGCAATCACTGCATTGGTACAGTGGGTCAAAGTACAGGTAAAGGGCTATTCAATGCGGTGAACGTAAGTTCACAGAAAAAAGAAGAAGCTTAGATGACCAGCGACCATAGGGTAGAGGTGTGCACGTGACACGAAATTCTCGTGACTCACGCTGACGGCAGCGGCGTGAGCGTGATTAACTAACCAAATGTCGTGCGTGAGCGTGAGTCACCAAAATGGTATCGTCATGAGTGTGCGTGAGTACAAAATTTCGGAAAAACACGCTCACGAAAATAATCCCGCTTACGAACATAAAGCGCTTACGAGTTGAGTTCATTTATAATTTTAGTGACATCCTAGGTGTTAAGAGTTTTATAACTCTCTCGTGTTTAATCATACTCATGTTTTTAGTCAGGTTCTATAGGTAAAATAATCATTAAATTAATCGTGAGTTACGCGGTTTTTCGTGAGTCACGACATTTAAAAGATTTTCGTGCGTGAGTACAAATTTTCTTTTCGTGAACGTGCGTGAGCGTGAGTCCTACCTAAAAATATCGTGCGTGAGTGTGCGTGAATAAGATTTCTCCGTCGTGAGTGTGCGTGAACGTGAGCAAAATATTACTCACGTGCACACCTCTACCATAGGGCAATGTTATGCAGAGATGGTCTGTCGTGAACTGTAAGGTATTCGATTATATTTACAATTTTTGTATTTGGACCAGAGAACCACACCACATATGCATAGCTAGCCGGAATACCTTTTCATGTCCTGCACCCTTTCCAATGAAACTTAGTATTTTGAAGAATTTAACATTCGATTGACCGCGCGTAGCATAGATTTTTTTTACCATTTTTATACCCTCCATCATAGGATGGGGGTATATTATTATACCATCCATCATAGGATGGGGGTATATTAACTTTGTCATTCCGTTTGTAACACATCGAAATAATGCTCTAAGACCCCATAAAGTATATATATTCTGGGTCGTGGTGAAATTCTGAGTCGATCTAAGCATGTCCGTCCGTCTGTTGAAATCACGCTAACTTCCGAACGAAACAAGCTATCGACTTGAAACTTGGCACAAGTAGTTGTTATCGATGTAGGTCGGATGGTATTGAAAATGGGTCATATCGGTCCACTTTTACGTATAGCCCCCATATAAAGGGACCCTCAGATTTGGCTTGTGGAGCCTCTAAAAGAAGCATATTTCATCCGATCCGGCTGAAATTTGGTATATGGTGTTGGTATATGGTCTCTAACAACCATGCAAAAATTGGTCCACATCGGTCCATAATTATATATAGCCCCCATATAAACCGATCCCCAGATTTGGGTTGCGGAGCCTAAAAGAGGAGCAAATTTCATCCGATCCGGCTGAAATTTGGTACATGGTGTTGGTATATGGTCTCTAACAACCGCGCAAAAATTGGTTCACATCGGTCCATAATTATATATAGCCCCCATATAAACCGATCCCCAGATTTGGCTTGCCGAGCCTCAAAGAGAAGATAATTTCATCCGATCCGGCTGAAATTTGGCACATGATGTTGGTATATGGTCTCTAACAACCATGCAAAAATTGGTCCATATCGGTCCTTAATTATATATATAGCCCCCCTATAAACCGATCCCCAGATTTGGGTTGCGGAGCCTCAAAGAGAAGCAAATTTCATCCGATCCGTCTGAAATTTGGTACATTATATTGGTATATGGTCTCTAACAACCATGCAAAAATTGGTCCACATCGGTTCATAATTATATATAGCCCCCATATAAACCGATCCCCAGATTTGGCTTGCGAAGTCTCCAACAGAAGCAAATTTCATCCAATCCGGTTGTAATTTGGAACATGGTGTAAGTATATGATCTTTAACAACCGTGGCAGAATTGGTCCATAATTATATATAGCCCCCATATAAAACGTTCTCCAGATTTGACCTCCGGAGCCTCTTGGAGGAGCAAAATTCATCCGATCCGGTTCAAATTAGGAACGTGGTGTTAGTATATGGTCGCTAACAACCATATCAAAATTGGTCCAATGACACAAAAATTGGTCCATATCGGTTCATAATCATGGTTGCCACTAGAGCCAAAAATAATCTACCAAATTTTTATTTCTATAGAAAATTTTGTCAAAATTTTATTTCTAGAGAAAATTTTGTTAAAATTTTATTCGGTTCATAATAAAATTTTCATCATTGTCAGAATTTTATTTCTATAAAAAATGTTGTCAAAATTTTATTTCTATAGAAAATTGTGTTCAAATTTTATTCGGTTCATAATCATGGTTGCCACTCGAGCCAAAAATAATCTACCAAGATTTTATTTCTATAGAAAATTTTTTTTAAATTTTATTTCTGTAGAAATTTTTGTCAAAATTTTCTTTCTATAGAAAATTTTGTCAAAATTTTTATTTCTATAGAAAATTTTGTGAAAATTTTATTTCTATCGAAAATTTTGTTAAAATTTTATTTCTACTTTTTCAAACTGAATTATATACGTATTGAATCGATCTTTTTGGATTTAATATATACCACGTATGGACTTACATACAATTTAGAAGATGGTGTTAGGAGGTTTTAAGATACCTTGCCATCGGCTAGCGTTACCGCAACTTAGGTCATTCGATTGTGGATGGCAGTGTTTAGAAAAAGTTTCTAAGCAATCCATGATGGAGGGTACATAAGCTTCGGCCTGGCCGAACTTACGGCCGTATATACTTGTTTAAATTTTATTTCTGTAGAAATTTTTGTCAAAATTTTCTTTCTATAGAAAATTTTGTCAAAATTTTTATTTCTATAGAAAATTTTGTGAAAATTTTATTTCTATCGAAAATTTTGTTAAAATTTTATTTCTACTTTTTCAAACTGAATTATATACGTATTGGATCGATCTTTTTGGATTTAATATATACCACGTATGGACTTACATACAATTTAGAAGATGGTGTTAGGAGGTTTTAAGATACCTTGCCATCGGCTAGCGTTACCGCAACTTAGGTCATTCGATTGTGGATGGCAGTGTTTAGAAAAAGTTTCTAAGCAATCCATGATGGAGGGTACATAAGCTTCGGCCTGGCCGAAATTACGGCCGTATATACTTGTTGTATTTATGAATGTCTTTTCTTTATTAAAAATAAGAAAATACTAATGTGCACTGAAAAAAGCATTCCCGGTTCCAAAGATTTGGTCTTTTCACTAATGACTTTGGTATTGATTCCGATCCAAAGGAGCGGAGAATTAAAGTAAGGACACATTTAATACAAAAATCACTTTTAAATTTGAGTTTTACGTACTTGATTCTAGGAAATAAATTTTAAAATTTAACTTTTTTTCATGTACAATCAAAGTCCATTAAAAACACCCAGAAAAAAAGTAACCCCTTCTTTAAATTAAAATGAACTCATTGAGAAGAAAGTTGAACTTCGTATAGCGCCCAATACATTTTTATTTGTTTGAACTATGTGATTTTCGTAGAAATTAGGTAGGATGCATTTTGAGCGCCGGTATAGACATGATCAATGACGACCTCCTTTCTGTGAATAACTGGGCTACAAGAAATGGATTACTCCTGAATCCAAGGAAGTCTAAATGCCTAGTGATACATGGACGTGGTATTCAAGTCCCTAACGACATTAAGGTTGAGATTGACGGACAACAGGTGGAAATTGTTTCCACGGCCAAGAATCTTGGTGTAGTATTGAATAGTAACTTGTCTTGGGGGGATCATATAAACTACATTGTTGGTCAGGCATATGCGAAATTAAGAACTTTATGGCACACACAGCGATTTACGCCGCTCAAGACAAGGGTTATCTTAGCTAAGAGATATGTCTTGCCAGGATTGTTGTATGGAAGTGAACTATTTTCGGGTTGCGATGCCGGAAGCAGACGGAAGTTGAATGTTGTTTACAATAATATTGTGAGATACGTTTATGGATTGAGGCGCTTTGACTATATCACGAACCTACACACAAATTTTTTTTTTCTGATTCAATCACGAAATTAATTGATCCAATTAATTTTTTAATTGAAATGTCTTCAATCACGAAAATGATAGTATCAATCACAGTTTTAATTGGGCATAGAAAAAATTCTTGATAAAAAAATTAATTGATTTCATTGCCAAATTTCAATTAATTTTTTTAATTGATTCAATTAAAAATTTAATTGATGTTGATTGCAAAACTCAATTAATTTATTAATTAAAAAAAGGTAACTATTTTCAATTACATTCTGAATTGGCTTAGAATTTTTATTTGGATTAACAATTGATTGTTTGAAAAAAAATTTTAATTAAAAATTTAAAAAAAATGTTCATCATCATCATAAACTGACTTAGTCTTCCGAATTTGATTAAAAGTTAATTATATCAATTAACTTTTTAATTAAAAATTTTAAAATGTTCAATCATTGACTTAATTAACTTAATGTTTCTATCTTGATTAAAAAGTTAATTGTACCAATTAATTTATTAATTGAAAAAAAAATCAACTTCAATTAACTTTTTAATTGGAAATATTTTGGTGATATTTTTTTCTGTGTAGGTACCTATATGAGAGGCTTCGCTTCGCGGCATCGAAGTCTGGTTTGTGTCTGGAATGTACTCCCTCATAAGATACAACGAAACAACAACACATTAGATTTCAAAAACATATTATTTTCCCATTATTCAAATTTATTATCAAACTAATCTTAACCTTCTATATTTCTTTTCCTTTGTCTTAATAATTATAATCATTTAATAATTATTTTTGTAATTAATTTTTATAATTATTTTTGTTTATTGCTTTAAAATTATAATATTTTCTCTTAATTCTTTAATTGGATTTTGTAGATTTTTTGTTTCGATTTTCTTTATTTATATGAACCTAACGTAACTTGTTATTAAATTACTAAGAGGAAATACTTTTTAATGAAAATTCCTGTCGTAAGTCTTGTTGTGCAGGATAAATAAATTAATAAATAAATAAAATAAAATAAATATATTAGTTAACATTTTCCTATATTTATGTACCACTATACTACAGAATGAAAAAATCTAACTGAATTGAATTCATGTATGGAATGATTTTATTGGACTTTTTTCATTCATTTGGACAAATCTTACATATTTGTGGTAGACCTTTTACTTCAAAATTAGAACTGCTTATCTTCGTTTTTAAATACAATTTTATTTATTTATATAGACAATTTTTTCTTCAATAAAAGACAGGTTTTATTAATATATTAAATATATTTATTAAGAATCAATAGCATCGAAATATTAGTTTATTATTCCATAAAAAATATTGAGTATATTTTTTCCTCGGTTTTAGTTAATTTAACTAACGTACACAAAAAATTATTATAATAAAGGAAACTTTCTCCAAACATAATAATTCCTTGAACTAAAATAAAGTTGAATTGGCTTTAGTGAAATTGAGAGTTCACTTTTTTTTTTGTGTAATTTTTTCACGAATGAATGTTACCTGATGAATGAAAGGGTTGTTATTCTGTTGGTGTTTTCTTTCATTGTACACCATCACGAAAATTGATAGACTTATTGTTTGTTATTTATGTTTAATAATTTTCAAACAACGAAAATTGTTCTCACTAATTTAAAATAACACATATTTTATATATTTTATTTGTTATTTATTATATTATTTTACTATATTATTTTTTAACAATCTCTCCGTATACCATAACAACGCTATTCCAACTAAAAAACAACCCACGTGCAAACATATCGATTACACAGATGACAGGTATCGATTACAGGTAGACAAAAGAGGAAAATATAGGAAAATTTCTTATTTTCTAACAAGTATGTTTCCTTAAGTTTTGAAAGGATTGAATACTTCTTAGTACGAATGAACTAAAATATATTTCTATGCCAAGTGTTATTCGTATGTGTGATAAACTTTCTATAATAGAGGAAGTCAGAATTATCATTTTATAAGAAATTTTACTAAATTTGAGGAAACTTGGTTTTAGTACGGTTTTTGTTTATTTTTACGAATGCTTTGTTATCAGTGAATAAAATTTTCTTGTTCAGTAGTAAATTCTTATACCCAGCGAAGAAAACAGTATTAGTAAAATTCAATGCCTTATTCTATTTAATGAACTATTCCTAACTGCTTTCAGTTTAGGATTTTTTTACTGGAACAAGTAAAAGTGTTTTCATATCCAACTTTTATTTCTTCTGGTATAGAACTTGTGTTGAACGTTAATACTATTAAGCCTGTTTCTTTTAGGTTTTCGCCTTCTTTCTTTTTTTATTTTGTCAACTTTGTTTTGGTTTCAGCTCAATGAGAATCTCGTCTTCGGGTGTTCCGAAGTGGTCGGGAGCATAGATAACACCACCAGAGTAATTTAAAGTTGTATGCTCAGTGACTTCCTCGTCAATATCGCGGCTGAGTGAGCATAATTGGATAAGCTTGGTAGCTTGGTTATAATTCTTTGTTTTTATTAGAATTGTACCGTTTAACAATTTCTTGCACATTTCAATCACTTCCCCGCAGGTTCCGTATATTACCCTCTTTATTAACCCTTTCGACCCCGAATTTTTATAGATATTTCTAAAATAATTTTTATACTCTTAATCATGTTTAAGTCATTTAAGAAGCGTTTAGCCAAAATTTCGAGTAGACACGCCCATTCGTTTGGGCGGTAGAGAATGTTGCCTGTGAGCAATTGTGGCAATAAAATGGTTTGTTTTGTAATTAAGACGTATTACGTTTTATTGGATTTTTTTTTTTAAATTTTTTGATATTATTACAGTAAATGTATACTTAGATGTGGGCGTGAGTGAAATTTCACTTACGCTCAAGCGCCTTCACGAAGAAATATTTATACTCACGCACGCCATGTGGGTAGGAATTCACGATCACGAAATGAAAAGTTATACTCGCGCACGCTCACGCACGAACAAAGTTTATGCCTCACGTTCCTGCATGATACACCAACATTTTCGTAATTCACAACAAATCTCGTGACTCAGGAAAATTTTCGGAACACAACAATTGGCATGATTCACGACAAATCTCATGACTCGCTGCAGTTACTGATCAGTAAGTTATATTCATAACTCACGACGGAACCATTTGCAAAATTCAATCAAAAAAAAAAATGATTCATAATCAA
Organism: Haematobia irritans; assembly: GCF_050003625.1. Taxonomy (NCBI): domain Eukaryota; kingdom Metazoa; phylum Arthropoda; class Insecta; order Diptera; family Muscidae; genus Haematobia; species Haematobia irritans. The sequence continues at coordinate 71,078,145 of NC_134398.1, read as the reverse complement.
ACAACGGACGCTATTGAAATCTTAAGAGTGATAAAATTCGTGAGTGTGATTTTTTTCTGTATCTGTCTTAACGTGAATGTGAATTTTATCGTAAACGTAAATTTTATCGTGAACCCATGCCAGTTTAACTGGCGGTCTAAAAAACCAAAGAATAGTAAAGCGACAATATTCGTGCTAATCCACCAGTAGGTTAGGTTAGGTGGCAGCCCGATGTATCAGGCTCACTTAGACTATTCAGTTCATTGTGATACCACACTGAAAAAACAGTGAACCCTTTTCCATTGCAAAATGAACTAAACTGTAGTAATATTGACCATGATTTAGCCCTTAAGATTGTTTTCAACTTATCTAGTTTATAATTCTCTTAAATTTTAGTTCATCTATAACATTGTAGTTTAGTTCATTTTTACAACACCATAAGATTTATATACCCCTACCAAGTTAAAAAGTCAGTATTATTTTGGTTTACTTGCTTATTTTTTGGAAACCCGATAATAAAAATTGGTTAACAGTCTCTTTAAAATGTCGACAACTAAACTATTTTTAAATCAATCATTCCACAGTACAGAGAAATTAAATAATTAAAGGAACAACAAACCGTTTTAAAATTATGAAAATTTTCATACATTAAAATTAAACTTTCTTTAAGCAAAAGTACTTTATTATAAAAACTTATGATGAAAGTTCTTAATACAATGTTTTTTGTGAATAAAAATTATGACCACGTAGAACAGAGAGTAGTTAATTTGAACCCTAGTTGAAAGAAGCCAAAGTTTTAATATAAAACTTACCAATTCTCTATTAAATTATATGCTGAGGGGAAATATAAAAAGTTGTCCAAATTTATTTGGGTTACTCTGAAATTAAATATTTATTTTTTACATTAAATAAAATTATTAAATAGGTTTTCAAGAAATCTAATGAAAAAAATAATAATATGCTTAAAAAACCAAATATTCTTGATAATCGTCAAAATGACGACACATAATTTTATTTTCGATTTAAAATGCATTTTAGTCTATTGGGAAATGGTAAATTTAAATTATACTAATTCGACCGTTTTATGAATTTTTGTTTTATACTACATAAAAAAATTGAATAAGAAAATAAATTGAAGTTTGTTCACTTTTTCGCTCACGATGAAAATTATAGCATCTTGAAATCAGCCGTAGTCAAAATGACAAAGGATGACGTTAATGTACAAAAAAAACGGATGACTGTCGAGGGTTAAAAGAAAGTTAAAGAATCCTTACCAATTCACTATTAAATTACAGGCAAAGGAGTACTAAAAATGTGTCCAAATTTTTAAGGGTTATTCTGAAATTAAATATTTGTTTTACATTAAAAATATTACATTGGTTTCCAAAACATTTGATTAAAGAAATACTAAAATAAGGTATTAAAAACCTGTAATTTTGATTATAAAAAGGTCACAAAAACGTAAATATTCTAGTTGAAATAAAGCCAGTTTTTAGAAGAAAACTTACGAATTCTCTATTTTTTAAATTTGTTCGAATCCATCTGGAATTGCTATGAAATTAAATATTGTTTTTACAACAAAGAAAAAATTAAACTGGTTTCCAAAAAAATTAATTAACAAATAATAATATACATAAAAATATTATTTTTAAAAGAAAGCCATATTAAAAAAATACTTACCAATTTATGAATAACTATACGATAAAATATAACAAAAATTTTCCAAATTCATCTGGAATTGAATATTAATTTTTTACATAGAATAATAAAAATTTCAATACACTTTCAATTTCAACATATTTTCCTAAATATTCTTAATAACTTTTTTTTAAACTACCGATAAAATATTATAAAAGGTTTAATAAACAAACACCAATATGTGTCTCAAAAATCCAAAATATTCCATGCCTTTATATTCCCTTGTTGCATACATGCTTAAAAGATGCAACAGCCCACGCCAACGCCAACTATACATCTGAAGCATGCCAAACAAAACCAAGCAAAGCCAAAACATTCCTACAACAACAAAAACACATGTGCCTTTATTGAAAACAACACCTCATCCAGCCAAATAATCCATCCACGAATAACAAACACACACACAAACCACTAAATGAACAAAAATAAAAACAACCCCATGCTCATGTATACACAACAAAACTAAAGTAACATCATCTTTACATTAACCACATTCCACTATGTCGATAAAAATCTCCGTACTATGCATTAGTTCATCGCATCTGCTGACAATTTACTCTAAGAATAATATTCGTAAAGGCACACCAGTTTATGAACGATGAAACATTTAACTTAAAATTTGCAAAATTTTCATGAAATGTTATCTGCCATTTTTGACGAAAATGTCTATAAATTTAATTACATGTGAACTAAAAATATTTCATTGGGTAATTTTTTACCAACAATTATTAACTATAGGAATTGTCAGTAAGAAATTGCTATCCACTTTCAAGTTCATTTTTCGTAAAAAAATATTTTCTCGTACAAAAAAATCTTATAGTAAATTGCACTTATTATTTAGAAAATACTTTACATTTCACAAGTAGTTTTATAGCATGACAAACGAATTTTTAACTACCAGTTAAGAAATTTTTTAAGGAAATTTCCATCGTATTTTGTAGGCCATGAACTAAACGATTGTTACTTAGAATTTGTAAAATTTCCTTTCGAGTAGTTAATTTTCGTTGAAGATACGAAAAATGAACTAAAATTCTGGAAAATTCTTGTAATAAATTATTGTAAAAATCTTCTTAAATTTACGAGACACTTTTTTTTCTGTGCACATTGGTGAACTTCTCTCTTATCACTGAGTGCTGCCCGATTCCATGTTAAGCTCAATGACAAGGGACCTCCTTTTTATAGCCGAGTCCGAATGGCGTTCCACATTGCAGTGAAACCACTTAGAGAAGCTTTGAAACCCTCAGAAATGTCACCAGCATTACTGAGGTGGGATAATGCACCGCTGAAAAACTTTTTGGTGTTCGGTCGAAGCAGGAATCGAACCCACGACCTTGTGTATGGAAGGTCGTGGGTTCGATTCCATTGCACCACGGTGGCTCCACCAGTATGTTGCCAAGAAGGCAGATATCTATGGCTTCTTCCCTTTTTACGATTCCTTTCAAATTCCTCCTCAGCACTGCAGATATGTCTTCCACATCGTTGCCACATTCCTCGTCACTGGGACATCCCAATCGAAGTTCAAAATTGGTTTAATATCATGGTTTTTCAAACCTTTTTTTCTCTAGGTCCTGTGGGCAGAAATATTTTGTTTGATATGTACTACAACAGATTTAATAAAAACTTTCAATACTTTTGTTGTAATTTTTGAAAAAAAAAAATGTCATTTATTAAAACCGTTTTCCAAATATTTTTTTCTTTAGGCTCGTGCATATTAATGAAAAAATTTTTGCTAATTGACAACCAAATTAACTGATTTTTCATTCAACTTGAAGAAAACACTTGTAGCTTTCGATATCGTTACAGTTTTATGAACAAAAACAACGCCGACAGTAAGTCTCAAAACACAAAAAGTTGCCCACAGGCAACTTTAGGGTCGAAAGGGTTAAGAAGGGGGAAACATTTGAGAGAGTAGATTCACTATTTACTCTTTTCATCATTAAGTATTTGGCGCCTGGGGAAATGATTGTAATTTTTTTTTTAATTTTGTCATATTTTATTGGTTGATTATTTTCGTCTGGAGGGTCTTTCATATTTCGTTTTTGATATTTCAATTATGATAATAGGAAACCAATAATATTTAACAGATTTTTATTTGTTTAAAGAAAACTTTTATAATTTGGATTTTTAAATGTTTATGGTAATATGCACAACAAAACTCCTTTAAGTCTTAATGATTTTAAAAGTGTTTAATCTTTGGGAGAAAACCTGTGACTCTATTTTTTATACCCTTCACCACTACTGTGGTACAGGGTATAATAAGTTTGTGCATTTGTATGTAACGCCAAGAAGGAAAAGTCTGGGACCCATCGTTTATTATACCGATCGTCTTAGAATTAAATTCTGAGTCGATTTAGCGATGTCCGTCTGTCTGTCTGTCTGTCCGTCTGTCTGTCTGTCTGTTGATGTATTTTTGTGTGCAAAGTACAGCTCGCAGTTTTAGCCCGATTGTCCTAAAATTTGGTATAGGGTCCTGTTGCGGCTCAAAGACGATCCCTATTGATTTTGGAAAAAATCGGTTCAGATTTAGATATAGCTGCCATATATATTTTTCACCGATCTGGTCATAATTGGCGTGTATATCAACCGATCTTCCTCAAATTCCGTACATTCGAATATTTTAAGAGTCTCAAAAAACTTGAAAAATATCAGCCAAATCGGTTCAGATTTAGATATAGCTCCCATATATATCTTTCGCCCGATTTATACTCATTTGCCCACAGCGGCCAATTTTTTGCTCCGATTTAGTTGAAATTTTGCACAGGGAGTAGAATTAGCATTATAGCTATGCGTGTCAAATTTGGTTGAAATCGGTTCAGATTTAGATATAGCTCCCATATATAGCTTTGGCCCGATTTACACTCAAATGACCACAGAGGCCAATTTTTTGCTCCGAATTAGTTAAAATTTTGCACAGGAAGTAGAATTAGCATTGTAGCTATTCGTTCCAAATTTGGTTGAAATCGGTTCAGATTTAGATATATCTCCCATATATAGCTTTCGCCCGATTTACACTCATATGACCACAGAGGCCAATTTTTAACTCCGATTTAGTTGAAATTTTGCACAGGGAGTAGAATTAGCATTGTAGCTATGCGTGCCAAATTTGGTTGACATCGCTTCAGATTTAGATATAGCTCCCATATATATGTTTTTCTGATTTCGACAAAAATGGCCAAAATACCAACATTTTCCTTGTTAAATCGCCACTGCTTAGTCGAAAAGTTGTAAAAATGACTCTAGTTTTCCTAAACTTCTAATACATATAAATATATTGAGCGATAAATCATAAATAAACTTTTGCGAAGTTTCCTTAAAATTGCTTCAGATGTAAATGTTTCCCATATTTTTATACCCTTCACCACTACTGTGGTACAGGGTATAATAAGTTTGTGCATTTGTATGTAACGCCAAGAAATAGTGGTCATAGACCCATCTTTTAGTATACCGATCGGCTTAGAATTAAATTCTGAGTCGATTTAGCGATGTCCGCCTGTCTGTCTGTCTGTCCGTCTGTCTGTATATGTAATTTTGTGCACAAAGTACAGCTCGCAATTTAAGTCCGATCTTCCTCAAATTTGGCATAGGGCCGTTTCTTGGGACAGAGACAATCGCTATTGGTTTTGGAAAAAATCGGTTGAGAATTAGATATAGCTGCCATATATATTTATCCCCGATTTGGTCATAGTTAGCGTGTTTATCAACCGATTTTCTTGAAATACCGTACATCCAAATATTTTATGAATCTCGAAAATCTTGCAGAATATCAGGCAAATCGGTTCAGATTTAGATATAGCTCTCATATATATCTTTCGTCCGATTTAGACTCATATGACTACAGAGGCCAAAGTTTACTACCGATCTTCGTAAAATTTTGCACAGAGGGTAGAATTGACATTCTACCAATGCTTGGTAAATTTGATTGAAATCGGTTCAAATTTAGATATAGCTCCCATATATATCTTTCGTCCGATTTGAACTTATATGGCTACAAAAGCCAGAGTTTTGCCGTGATTTGCTTCAAATTTTGCACAAGGAGTACGTTTAATAGTATCGTTAAGTGCGTCAAATTTTGTTAAAATCGGTTCAGATTTAGATATAGCTCACATATATATCTTTCGCCCGATTTGGACTTATATGGTCTCAAAAGCCAGAGGTTTGCCCTGACTTACTTCAAATATATATCCTTCGTCCGATTTGAACTTATATGGCCTCAAAATCCAGGGTTTTGCCGTGATTTGCTTCAATTTTCGCACAAGGAGTACGTTTAGTAGTATAGGTAATTGTGCCAAATTTGGTTGAAATCGATTCAGATTTAGATATGGCTCCCATATATATCTTCCGTCCGATTTGCACTCATATGACCAGGGGGGTCAAAGTTATACTCCCATTTACTTGAAATTTCGCATAGATTGCAGAATTATTATTCTAACTATGGTTAGGTTAGGTTATGTGGCAGCCCGATGTATCAGGCTCACTTAGACTATTCAGTCCATTGTGATACCACAGTGGTACATGTCAAATTTAGTCAAAATTGGTTCAGATTGTATATAGCTCCCATATATACGTACAACAGAGTTGGGGAAATATGGTAGACTGTTATACATTTTAGACCCATTTTCAATGGAGGTTTCCTCCAATTAACTGGATAGCGTTAGCCGATTTAAATTTTAAATCTAGAGATTTTGTAGAAGTAAAAAAATTGTCTCCTTTATATAGCTTCCAGCAAATGTGAAGTAGTTGAGATGGTAACACAAATTTTGGCCTACATAGGGGTGAAGGGTATAATATAGTCGGCCCCGCCCGACTTTAGACTTTACTTACTTGTTTTTTACTAAAATTGTGCACTATATTTGTATACAACTTTTTTTCTTAGTTTTTTTTTCAAGTCGTAAAGTTAGCAAAGATTGATTCAAATAAGGAAAATTTACTCAAATCGGGAAAATTTTAACTAAAGTCAACAAATTTTCATGAATTAAAATAGAGTTAAATTGGCATTGGCGTCCCCTTTTTTGAGTGTAGCATCTTTTACTTCACACGAGACAGATAGATAGACAAAGCAATAACATTGGATATAAACATTTGATGTCCCAAACATAATATGTTATATATAGTTATATACATTTATTGCAATCGTTTTATACTAGATTATAAATATTATATGCTTGTAATTAAAAATGATGTGTGTAACACAAAAGTCATTAAACCTTGTATCAATGCTTAATATCAATTTTTATTTCGCGGCCTCATCTTTAAGGCCCACTGTAGATAATTTGTTCATTTTCTTCTCTCATTCCGGTATGTGCTACGATGGTGTTGGTGTACATTTTGGACCCTCACTCTCACACATTTTATCTATGGATATTTCAACGATTGTCATTTGCAGCATCCAGCTTCTGCATTCTTTGTGGCCTCTGAGAATGGGATTTATTTCGCAAAATATAACCCAACATATGAAGAACATAATGCAGTGTAGTACAATCTTAGATTACGAGTAACTCCGAAATTGCAATTCTGTATCCCCCAATTAATCGTGAGAAAATGCCTAACTAAATTGAATTGATACACAGAAAATAATATTTTTTGTTTTCAATCACGAAATTAATTGATCCAATTAATCACGGAAACGATAATATCAATCACCAAAGTCAATTAAAAATGTAATTGACCCAATTAAAAATTAATGACAATTAATTTTTGCTTCAATTAAAAAAAATTTTGAATCTATTAAAGTTATAATTGAATATTTTTTTAAAATTCAATTAAAATTTTTTGTGTACGTGATTGGCTATCGTGCGTGAATAAACATTTTGCTCCGTGAATGTGAGTTAATTTTCTCTCACGCGCACACCTCTATTCCAAATTTAAGAGCGTTTTCCTCATTAATAGTGAATACATGCGTGCTTTGAAAAAATGTTGACCTAATATTGACCTAATTTGAAAGATTACGCAACCTAAATTTAAAGACACCCAAATTAGAAAATATTAAGGACATATTTCTTTAAAATACATAAAATAATTAATTAAAAAATCAATACATTTGCTTTAAATTTAGGACATGAATCTTTGACATTTGCGGGAATCCATTAAAGTCGTATGCTTTTGAAGTAAAGCCAATTTCGCTTGTAGTAACGAAAAACATTTATTTCTTCCTTGGATTCAAGATAAAAAAGCGTCAAAAGTAGGATAATACATATATTGAGGATTTTCAATCTTTAGCTATTTTTTTTTTTTGAAATTAACAAAACATTTTTTTAATTAAGTCTTTAATTGGAAAAGTGTTCGTGAAAGTGTCGCGTACGACAAAAGTATACTCAGCCATGTAAATACGGAAAATACTATATCTTCACAATCACTATTTACACTCCTATAACTGAATATGTTTTAGCATTATAGTAAGCTACAAAAAATCGTGGAATTTAAGGACGATTTCAATAATATTGAAGATTTATTCATGACTCTTTTAGGGCAAGTTAAACTCAGTTCAATAGTCGTAAAAGAAAAAAAAAAATATTTCTAATGTGGTCGTGTCTTTGAAACCAGTTTCTAACTAATTGAAACTGGTTTCAATGTAATTGTTGTTGACCAAAAACAAGACAGTGTGTGATCGTTCACCAATAAGGTGAATTCAGTAATGTCAAAAATTTCTGTTTATTGTTTCGTTATTGTAGTAGGTTAGGTTAGGTTAGGTTATGTGGCAGCCCGATGTATCAAGCTCACTTAGACTATTCAGTCCATTGTGATACCACAGTGGTGAACTTCTCTCTTATCACTGAGTGCTGCCCGATTCCATGTTAAGCTCAATGACAAGGGACCTCCTTTTTATAGCCGAGTCCGAACGGCGTTCCACATTGCAGTGAAACCACTTAGAGAAGCTTTGAAACCCTCAGAAATGTCACCAGCATTACTGAGGTGGGATAATCCACCGCTGAAAAACTTTTTGGTGTTCGGTCGTAGCAGGAATCGAACCCACGACCTTGTGTATGCAAGGCGGGCATGCTAACCATTGCACCACGGTGGCTCCCAAATTCGTTATTGTAGTAACAAACCGAAATAAGGAGTTTTAGTTACATGAAAACGATGCACAGTGGCGGTGAAAAATGGTTCAATTTGAGTATTTAATTTTCGCTACAAGGTAGTATATAAGATCCAAAATGAGTCATCTACCCCGAACTAATCTAAAGGCTATGGAATTTGAGCTAGCCAGCAATGAAATATGTGTACATCTAGGCTTGTGTAGATTGGTATCTGGTATTTTCTATTCAATAACTTTATATCAATTCCTTAATTTTCAAGTTCAATAAATTCGTTTGATAGAATAGAATTCAATAGAATTTTCTTTTATGTAAAGATATCCATTTTAAGTCAAATTTGCTAACTCCAAGGACAAAACGCCTCCATTGAAAGATTTATAGGCTGCTGGTCAATCAGTGTGAAATGTGAAATGCATTCTTTATGCTAAGCAAAACTGTCGTCCGCATTTTTGTATTTGTGCTTATGGCACATTTTTTCCGTGTAGTTATGCCAAATATCGCTTATAGGCCCATTTTTTATATAGCCTTTTAAAAAACGATCGCATTCAATTTGCCTGAAATTAGGAATCTTTTGAAAACCATTAAAAGATAATTAAAAATCGATTAGCTTTTATTCTATTTTATTAACATATAGAGTATTGTTATTTTTGTTCGATTTGCTTTCCCGCCACTATTTTCTGGTGTTATTTATACAATAAAACTCAGAATACTGTATTCTACCATAACACCAATATAGGCTGATCTCAAAATGTTACATTTGAAAAATGTTTAACCAATATGAATGAAATTTTGCATTCGGAGTTATTTCATACCAAAAGAAAGAAATTTGACAATGTGGTTCATTTTTCTCCATTTTTGAGGTATCTTCCATATACCATAGATCGGTCCCTTACATCGAAGAACTTTAATAGTCGCACGAATTGGAATTTTATCGCATTTGGATAAAAATAGGAATCGGGCGTATTTAAGTACTCGCATGTGGTGTTCGAAAGATGGTCCAAATTAGTCCAGTCTTTGGTATGGGGCTAGGCGCCCACGAGCCGATGTAAAGAAACTTTAGAAACATACCATTAGTTGGCCACCATGGAGCAATTGTTAGAATGCCCGCCTTGCATACAAAGCGTCGTGGGTTCAATCCTTGCTTCAACCGAACACCAAAAACTGTTTTTTTACATGTATTCCTAAAATGTGCAGAAGATTCAGATTGCGTGTGGAAGTAGCAATGTTCTTTTGCAAAGATATTCCATGTTTGCTAATATTTTTATAAATTTACCCACTTTTGAGAGGTTAATTTTGATGTACCGTCCAGCAGGATGTATATTTGCTAGTATCTAGTACGGTTTTTGGTATAGCTACCACATAGAGAGACTAACTCCTTCAAAAATGCTGATCTAAGATGGCCAACTAACTTTAGAATTTTAAATAAATCCCAATTTTTGAAGATTTTAAATACTAATAAAAGAGCGAACTAAAGCCCCTTTGACATTTTGTCTTTTTCACAGTGACTATTAAGTATGTTCCACCACATCAATGATTTTCCACTTATCCGATTTGAATTGTTGAGCACTTAGAAGCTAAAATGTTTTCATATCTCATTAGAAACTGATGTCCTTTTTGGTTTTGGTGTATCATATCAAGTTTTTATATAAATTGTAGTTAAGTGTATTTAATTAAATGTATTTTATTTTAGCTAATATTAATCTCTAATTAAAACTAAAGTAATTAAATAAATTTACATTTATTTATTCTAAATTATTTGTATTTAAATATACTGATATTTTGTAATTTTCTTTGGTTTGAATCGATTTATTTAACATAATGGCGTTGATTGAATTTTCGATTAAATTAAAATGTTGATTAATTTTAATTAAATTATGTAAAATTTAATTGAACTTTATTCGAATTAATTTAAGCTAGTTTATTTTGTAGTTTATTTAAATTAATTTTATTTGCCCTAAATCGTTTACTTTACGTTACTTCTTCTATTTATCGATACTTACATTTGCATATATCAATATTTTCCAATGGTTTGCCCTCTCTGGCTAGCATGATATTGTTGTTAACACATGGTGTTGTTGCTTTATTGTATATTGTGTTTGTTTTTTATTTGTGTTTTGTTCACCCACCACATGTTCATGTATTGTATGATAGTTGGGGGGGAGATGTGTGTTCACTTGTATGTTTGCGTTGTGTATGAGATCACCAATGACCAAACGATGTAGTCTCACAAACAAGGCGGGGCTTATTTAGCCCCAACATAAAAATCGAAATGCCTCTCTACTCGCTGATCTTTTAGTAGAGAGCAGCCAACAATTGGGTATACACAGCTTCGACCACCATATTGACGAGCCATCGAATGAGCATTGGACAAATGATCGCACATTCGTTAATAAATAATGATCGATGGCGATCGATCACAGATATCTTCAAAGTACAAGCATAGTACATTCACATATGCACATGTACACATGCTGATGTATTGATTATTATTATGATTGTGGCAAAATATTTATTCGATCGCTCATTGCTCATTAGCAATGAGTAATCAATCCAAGGGGGGTTACTTTTAAAAAATAATGGAGAATGTTGAACGAGTTTTTTATTATTATGAAAGTAAATCCATAATAAATGAATTTATTTTTCTTAATATTGTTTATTTTTGTTATGGATGTGTTTCGATGTGAACATTTGTATATATTATTAAATTTTTTATTTAACTTTCCTTGTGGGGATGCACACTGAGGATTATAGGTGTGCATAGGAGATGTACGATAATGGTACATATCACACGGGATGATTCCATACTTTCAAGCCTATTAGTTGTGTACTCAATCTCTTGTTTGTATACAACTAAACAATTCTGTCAACACCCTTGTTGTATTGGGATATCTTGGATCTCGATGCACATGAATTTGTAAGTCCAACATTTCTTATTTCCGTAACACTCAACTTGAAGCGTTTTCTCACCAACAGCACTCACACTACAAATGCTCAGTTCAGCTTCCTAGTCAAAATATCTATCGAAGAAGATGTAGTTTTGGCTCGAAATGTATACCAATATATAATCCAAGAAAATCCTAAAGTGAAGTTAAAAATCTGTGGATCCAAAAAAAAAAAAAAAAAACTTTTTTTGGCGTTGATACCACTATTAGAATAAAATTCGTATAATATAAAATAGCTTCTATAAATTTGACAGTAGTGAGGTAACTATTTTGCAAATGTAATCATTTTGTATAAAATTTGGGTTGATGATTAGTTTTCGGTCATTTCCCCATAAAAATCGACTTGGGGAATTTGATTTCCGTATTAACCCTCTGTAGCTGACGTCGTAGTCTGATAGATACCGCAAACTAAATTTTCGTGCGTATTTTCCTAATGTAATGTATGTAATAAACTACACCACTCATAAACATGTCTTTTATTTAAAATTTGTTAAATTTGTTTGCTTAATAACCATATGTTTTAATGGGAAATATGGCCAAAAAACTTTTTGATCAGAAGTGTTAACTTAAAAATTTTCAGTCGTATTCATAAAAAGTTAAACGACGGATAGACTATTTCGTGAAAAATAGCATTCATAAGCGATCAATAGCCTTTAATAAGTATTCGGTAAGTTGCAAAAATTTATTGTAAGATGTACCCTTCTTTAACTATTTGGTATTGTAATTGTAAAATGCTTGTTTTTGGACAATGTTTACACACCAAAAAATATTTTTTGTCTTCAATCACGAAATTATTTGATACAATTAATTTTTAATTGAAATGTCTTCAATCACAGAAATGATAATATCAATTAAAAAATTGAAAGTCAGTTAAAAAATTAATTGATACTATTAAGTTTTGTGATTGATTTTTTTTTTCATTAAAAAAATTGTTGAGTCAATTAAATTTTTAATTGTATATTTTTTAAATATCAATTAATATTTTTATTGGAAAAATTTTAATGAATTGTTTTCTATGTATTAATTTTTCACTGTTTTACACTTAAAGAATTCTCTTCGTTAATTTTTTTCTTTATTAACTATTCTTCGTGAATTCTTCATTAAAACAACGAAATTTTCATTCATTTTCGTAAATTTTACAAAGAAACGTCTACGAAATATTCTACATTAATTTTTCTTCAATTATTTCAATTTCATAATTCTTTGAAGAAGTTTTCACGAATTTATGAATATATTATGAAACTTTCTGCGTTAAAATTTCTTCATAAAAAGTACGAAACATTTTCTTTAAAATAACGAAGAAGTTTCATTGAAGTTGTAAAATTTCCTTTCGCGACATGAAATTGTCTTCGATAATGTGCTTTATTCTATTTTTTATGCATGTCTATGGTACTTCTCATTTGGGTGATAGCATGCTATGAATAAAAGTGAAGCAATAAAACTAAAAATTATTCAAAAACTTAAGATGTAAAGCGTGATGACATTTTCCAAACTTGTTACAACAACCAAATGAATTTTGGACTATAAGTTTTTTATTAAAAGTTCGAACATTAAAACAAAAACGTGCGAAAGTTTTTATATAAAGTACGAAACATTTTCCTAAAAGGAACGAAATTGTTTTATAAAAAGTACGAACATTATTCATAAAAAGTACGAGTTTTTTCTTACAAACTACGAAAAATTTGGAAGAATTTTTCTTCGTAAAAAGTGCGAAATATTTCGTATTTTTAATGAAAAGTTTCTTTGGTTGTAAGACAATGAAAAACTTCGCACTTTTAATGAAAGTTTTCGTTCTTTTTCATCATCATCTTTCGTTTGATAATTTAATGAAAAATGTGTTGATAATTTGCTCGAGAAATTATATAGATGAATTCCATTAGATTAGTGATGTGTTTATAATAACAATAGACTTGATATTCCAATATAATACGGGTCGATTAATACCAATATCGATACTAACATATTGACTAATTATAGAATGATTGTATAGTGTGAGTAATGCCTTTTATATAAATTAATTCAAAATAATTAAAATGTTGAGAAAATTAATTAGTAAGGTCTACCAGTTATAATCACTACGATGGAAATGACAAGATAGAACGTTGTTACCTGATTACTAAAAACACCTGATAACTATTAATTATTAATGAATACCTATTTTTATATAAAGCTTATAAAATAAAAAGAGAGTGACAGCAATCACTGGTTTAAAGTACACTTTAATGATTTTTTATGAATAAGGCCTTTTTTATTTAAGGAAATAATCTTTAAATTAATTTTTAATACGTTGTAGCTTTAAGTGAATTAAAAAAATATGGAATTTAAGTAATACTTCAATAAAATATGTGAATCGAGGAAATGGCACTTTATCAAAATGCAATCTGGCACCACCGACGTGACTTGCACTGATGAGATCGTTTCGATAGAACAACAAGGCAACGATGTTCTATCGTTGTGTGCAACGATGTTTATACAATATTGCATCAATAGAATGGCCTTTTATGTCAACTTACCCAATTTAAGAAACTCCTTTATGGACAAAATTTCATTGCAAAGCCTATCGACTTTTGATCAAGAAACTAAAACTTTGTTCTCGAGATATGTGTCTTCCATGCTAAGCAAATATCGCCTAGCATAAGAAATCTTAGTGTTCACGACAATATCTTTTCACTGTAAACAATTATAGGAAATAACTACGGCAAAGGTTTTTACGGGTTCATTCTGCTATTTATATGTCCACAACTATAATGGAAATTACATTAAATATGTTGAATACACTGAAAAAAAGCATACCCGGTTCCAAAGATTTTGTCTTTACTTTAAAAAATTTGGTATTGATTCCGAGCCAAAGAAGCGGAGAATTCAATTAAGGATACTTTTAAGATACAATTCTCTTTTAAATTTGGGTTTTGTGTACTTGCTTCTAGGAAGCAAATTTTAATTTTTCGCTTTTTCAGCTTTTTTTCTTCGTATGCTATCAAAGTCGTTTAAAAACGAGTTAACGACAACTTTATTTTTAAGACTCGACTTCCAGTAGAAATTATGCTATGTTTCCAGTAAAAAACGTCTGTAAAATAAAGTGCTGAAAAACATGTCCTATATTTGAACGATTTTTTGCTTTGTAGTCAAGATGCAAAAATACAACAAATTTAAAGACAATTTCATTAATTTTAAAGAATTTTTCTGAATTATTAAAGTCAAGTTGACTTTAGCCCAAAAAATTTTTCTTTCATGTTATGATACCCATTTTTAAGCGAAATCACTTAGTAATAAGGACAATATGACTTCATTGAAAAGTTTATCGACTTTTGGACAACGAAAAAAACTTTATATTAGAGAAATGCGTCTTCTATGCTAAGCAAAATTTTCATTCGTATTTTAAAGACATGAAATCTTTGACCTCACGACAATATTTTTTTCAGTGTAATTATGTAAGCAATTGTCACGCATAATAAAAAAACATTCTTCGAATTTGTAATAGATTGATTGTATATGAACATACCATACATACGTATTTGATAGTTGAACATATATAAGAGTATACTTATTGATTTTTAGAAAATTGATATTGAAACAAAAATATACATATTTCAATTTTGTTTATGAGCAGGGCTATCATTAAAATACAATATGTGAGGGAATTAGTACATATGTAGAACAAAATAGGAAATTGTTACACGAATATTTCTTTTTAAGCACCAACAATCTTTCCGACTTTTTATACCCACCACCATATATATGGTGGCATGGTGATGGGCAAACATTCTGGCAAAGTTGGCACTTGTTACTTTATGTACATTTTGATACGCTAGTTAAAAACACGTTGTAGAAAATTGGCCGTAAAAAAAACCTAATAAACTAAGTGACACAATGTAAAATGGAAAATATTACTATAGGTGTATAGAATAATATTAAAAATGTTCAAAATTAGTATGCGTTTGTCTTAAAAGCAATGTGTTGTCTTTAAGTGATAAGTTGTGAATCGAAGCGAAGGATATATATGGGAGCTATGTCTAAATTAGAACCGATTTCAACCAAATGTAGCACACTTGAAAATATTATCAATTCAGAATTAAGTGCGTATCGGATGAAAGAGCTATATCTACATAGAACACGAGAGCTATATCTAAATCTGGACTGGTTTCTTCCAAAATGAATAGGGGTTCTATTCTGACCCAGTACAATACCTGTGCACAATTTTATGTCGATTGGTCTCAAAATGCAACCCCACATTGATTTCGAAAATGTGCTCGCAGACAGACTGGTGAAGGGTCTAACTATTAACGTTTACAGGGGGCGGATCGATCTGAAAAATAAAATGTTTACAAAATTTTCTATAGAAATACAATTTTGATAAAATATTCTATAGGAATAGAATTTTGACGAAATATTCTATAGAAATAAAATTTTGAAAACAATTGAAAACAAACAATTTTGGAATAAAATTTTAACAAAATTTTCTATAGAAATATTTTTTTTATAGAAATACAATTTTGCAAAATACATTATTTTTGGTTGTTGTTTGGTAAAATTTTCTCCAAATTTTTGTAGAAACATGTTTGGGCTCATCATATTCCTTCTCTGGGTGCAATGTAGATTTACAGCCTGTTTCTGTATGTCGAACAGCGTTACCAATGTAGTTATTTTCCCGCTAGATTTGGCTTTTTTTTGAAGTCGTTTAGCGGGAAAAAATGCATTTAGCTTTTTTTCTGGCTTTTTTTCATGACCCTTTTAGCTGTTTTTTGCTTTTTTATTTTCGTCATGTTTCTATCGAAATATGGATAAAACAGCACTTTTATCTAAGCCTTGCTGCCAGAATAAGGTTTTCCACATATTCCAAAGATCAATTGAAAAATGAATAATGGTTTCAGCCATTATGCGGGCATTTTTGCTGTAAAGTTTTTTTTCTTCATATTCATAAAAGTTATCGTAAACTTTAAATCTAATATTACCATACAAATACCTTAGATAGACTGTCAGTAAATTATTAGGAATATTAGCATTTGACTCGTTTATCCCTTTCATGTTATTATAATATTCTAAAGTTATTATGATATTACCAAATTAAAATAGTAGATATGAATTGCTTTATACACTGAAAAAATATTGTCTTTGTCTCTTTGGCCTCACAAAGATTTCTTGTCGTTAAAATACGAACGCGAATTTAGGTTATAATATAAACTTTTTTCTTGTCCAAAAGCCGATGAAGTCGTTTTGTCCTTATAGTTAAGTGATTCAAGTTAAAAATGGGTATCTTTACATGAAAGAAGGCTAGGGTCAATTCTAAAAAAATCTTAAAATTAATGAAATAGTCTTTTAGTTTGTGGAGTTTTTGTATCTTGACCACAAACCAAAAAAGGGTTCAAAAATAGAAAATGTTTTTCAACTTGAATTCGAGCACTTTGATAGCTCATGAAGAAAAAGCTGAAAAAAACGAATACATTCGAATTTGTCTCGGAATTAGTGTACAACATCTTTGGAACCGGACATGCTTCTTTTCAATGTATGTAAGAAATAAAGGGTGATTTGTTAAGAGCTTGATAACTTTTTTTTAAAAAAAAACGCATAAAATTTGCAAAATCTCATCGGTTCTTTATTTGAAACGTTAGATTGGTCCATGACATTTACTTTTTGAAGATAATTTCATTTAAATGTTGACCGCGGCTGCGTCTTAGGTGGTCCATTCGGAAAGTCCAATTTTGGGCAACTTTTTCGAGCATTTCGGCCGGAATAGCCCGAATTTCTTCGGAAATGTTGTCTTCCAAAGCTGGAATAGTTGCTGGCTTATTTCTGTAGACTTTAGACTTGACGTAGCCCCACAAAAATAGTCTAAAGGCGTCAAATCGCATGATCTTGGTGGCCAACTTACCGGTCCATTTCTTGAGATGAATTGTTCTCCGAAGTTTTCCCTCAAAATGGCCATAGAATCGCGAGCTGTGTGGCATGTAGCGCCATCTTGTTGAAACCACATGTCAACCAAGTTCAGTTCTTCCATTTTTGGCAACAAAAAGTTTGTTAGCATCGAACGATAGCGATCGCCATTCACCGTAACGTTGCGTCCAACAGCATCTTTGAAAAAATACGGTCCAATGATTCCACCAGCGTACAAACCACACCAAACAGTGCATTTTTCGGGATGCATGGGCAGTTCTTGAACGGCTTCTGGTTGCTCTTCACTCCAAATGCGGCAATTTTGCTTATTTACGTAGCCATTCAACCAGAAATGAGCCTCATCGCTGAACAAAATTTGTCGATAAAAAAGCGGATTTTCTGCCACTGATTTTGGTAATAAAATTCAATGATTTGCAAGCGTTGCTCGTTAGTAAGTCTATTCATGATGAAATGTCAAAGCATACTGAGCATCTTTCTCTTTGACACCATGTCTGAAATCCCACGTGATCTGTCAAATACTAATGCATGAAAATCCTAACCTCAAAAGAATCACCCTTTATTTAAGGAAATAAAGTATTGAATGTGGTATTATTTTTTTAACATCAACAAAATACAATAAAAAATATCGTGTTGATAGGATCAAAACATTTTTAAACGCGCCATAAAAATAAATCTGTTATTTATTAATGGAATGGGTTTAACATACATTTACGAAAATTGCACAACAATAGATTTGTTTATGTAATTTTGCAATAAAAATATTTATTCTCTTGGGTAAAATTAGGAGAAGCGTACTCGTTCACGAATTTATCATTAATTTAGGTTTTTAAACCAATTATATTTTCTAATGCACTTCTATGTGACATTGTGCGATATATCGCACATTGGATTGGATTGGAAGTGAAATTTACTCATTTGAGGGACTATAAATTCAATTTAAGCAAACTTCTCCCAATTTAGGAAAATATGAACATTAATTTTGTTTGTTATTGTTGGTTTATTCTTCAATCATTATTGTTGTTTTTGATTTCAGCTTAATGTCATGCATTGCCTAAACTACAAGTGTAGCTTAACCAACAGAACAAAAATTATGTTTGTCAAATTGACTAGGGGAATGATTGCAAGACATTTGCACACTGTTAGAAAAATATGTTTTTCATATGTTCCGATATAAACAAAATGTGTTTCGGGCACAATTTTTAAACACAATATATTTAAGTGCAAACATGTAATGTTCCTAAACTAACACTAAATGTTTGGGACACATATGTTAATATGTTAGAATATATTATGTTTGGGGCATGAATGTTTTATAAAAATAATATATGTGAATGTAAACATATATAAATTTACAAATTTCGAGTAAACATATATATGTTGTGATATTTTATTCAGAGAGCGACAGGGAGAAAGAGTATAGAGAAAGAAATAGAGATGGAAACCGGGAGGGTTGACGAAAGATATCAACATAACACAGCGAGAGAATGAATGAAGAGAGCAATTTCTATGAAACCGCTTATATGTTGTTTCGGAAAACTGTTTTATGATAAGGCCAAAAATTTGATATGGTTAAGTTTAAATATTATTTAATTTGAATATTAGAATGAGTATTCGGAGTAAAGAGAATAGACATTCGGAACCAAGAGAATAGACATTTGAAAAAAAACAGCATGTTTTCGCCTTGAGAGCAGCATATTATCTATATGTGGACATGTGTTTTGTTTATCAGTTTGGCATTATGGGCACAATTTTTTTCTTGGTTCGTTAAAAGAAATCGGAACGTATGCTAACCACTGCTCCACGTGGCCAACAAGTGTATGTTTCGGTTAAATAATGTTATGTTTGCATGGGCTCGTGGGCGCTGCAAGCTATGCTATGACTATAACAGCTACGTAGCCCAGTGGTAGTGTGTTGGCTTACAAATTACATGGTTCCTGGTTCGATTCTCTATCCAGGCGAAAGGTAAATTTAAAAAAACAAGTATATACAGCAGTAAGTTCGGCCGGGCCGAATCTTAAATACCCACCACCATGAACCAGATATTAGGGTTTCCTTTGAAATTTCAGGAGGGCTAGAGGACTTGAGGACACTTCCCGAAGATAAATTTAAAGATTTCACCTATGAGGACTATATCAGATTCTGGATTTATAAGAACCATTTTTGCTTGAGTTTTAGAGGAATCATTAACATCTCTTGTAAGTGTGCAAGAAAAATATAAAATAACGTCTTGATTTGAAATCTTAAATCTGTAGAAGTAAAATCTGGAAATTTTACATTGAGTTTCAAACAATTTTCATGATCAGTATTTACTATTTCTGGCAAATCAGATAAAAACTACGGTTTCTAGAAACCCAAGGAGTTTAATCGGGAGATCGTTCTGATGGGGGCTATACTAAAATATGGACCGATACTCACCGCTTTCGGCACACCTCTTTATGACCCGAAAATACCTATAGATTTCCAATTTCAGGCAAATAGGATAAAAACTTCGGATTCTAGAAGCCCAAGAAGTAAAATCGGGAAATCGGTCTATATGGGGGCTATACAAAAATATGGACCGATACTCACCATTTTCGGCACACCTCTTTATGGTCCCAAAATACCTCTAGATTTCCAATTTCAGACAAATTGGATAAAAACTACGGTTTCTATAAACCCAAGACCCCAAATCGGGAGGTCGTTTTATATGGGGACCATAAGCGTAGGAAGGCCTCTGGGGAGGGGGCTTAGACCTCCCCAGAAAAATGTTAGCCCCCCAGAATTTGAAAACCTATTTACGATTTTACATTTTTCTAAAAATTAAACAAGTATATACACAGCAGAAAGTTCCGCTAAAGATTTTCATGCACAATCGAATTACTTTGGTTGTGGTAGCAGTTGCCGATGGCAATGTTTTTAATCTGGTATTTATAAAATAAATCTGTGGTTGAACTTTTGATTTAGTTGAATAACTAAAGCTCCTTTATTATTTTGTTTAGTCTGGTTTAGTCAATTTAATTTAAAAAATAGTAATTGATACTATTTGGGGGCTACACCAAAATATGGACCGATACTCACCATTTTTGGCACACCTCTTTATGGTCATAAAATACCTCTAGATTTTCAATTTCGCGCAAATTGGATGAAAACTACGGTTTCTATAAGCCCAAGACCCCAAATCGGGAGATCGCTCTATATGGGGGCTATACCAAAATATGGACGGATACTCACAATGTTTGGCACACGTATTTGTGGTCCTACAATACCTCTAGATTTCCAATTTCAGGTAAATTGAATAAAAACTGCGGTTTCTATAAGCCCAAGAAGTAAAATCGGGAGATCGGTCTATATGGGGGCTATACCAAAACATGGACCGACACTCACCATTTTTGGCACACCTCTTTATGGTCATAAAATACCTCTAGATTTTAAATTTCGCGCAAATTGGATGAAAACTACGGTTTCTATAAGCGAAAGACCCCAAATCGGGAGGTCGGTTTATATGGGGGCTATACCAAAACATGTACCGACACTCACCATTTTTGGCACACCTCTTCAAGGTCCCAAAATATCTATAGATTTTCAATTTCGCGCAAATTGGATGAAAACTACGGTTTCTATAAGCGAAAGACCCCAAATCGGGAGGTCGGTTTATATGGGGGCTATACCAAAACATGGCCCGATATAGCCCATCTTCGAACTTGACCTGCGCGCAGACAAAAGACGATTCTGTGCCAAATTTCAGGAAGATAGCTCCATTATTGAATGCTGTAGCGTGATTACAACAGACAGCCAGACAGACAGACAGACGGACAGACGGACATGCTTATATCGTCTTAGAATTTCTCCCTGATCAAGAATATATATACTTTATATAGTCGGAAATCGATATTTCGATGCGTTACAAACGGAATGACAAACTTATTATACCCCGTCACCATTCTATGGTGGTGGGTATAAAAATTGAAATTGAAAATTGAATAATTTCTTCAACATTATTTGTATTACAGAAAAAGGTGCCGAAAAATTTCGAACTAAAAATTTCGTGGAAGTGAAAATTATGTGAGGGAATGAGCACAATCTTCTTGGGGAGAAAATTCTTCCAAGCATATAATATTTTTGGGCTCAAAATGCTTCCAAACATATAATATGTTCACATAAAACAAATATAATAATGTTTCGGCAATAACCAATAATATATGTGCTTCCTGCAAAATATGTTTGGAACATATGTTAGAGAAGCGATTTTTTTTTGAGGGTGCAAGTGTAGCTTAAGCAACAGACGAAAAGTATAATATGAACTATTTTATTTTTTAGAAATTTTGGGCACTATATTTGTATATAAATGTATTTCTTATTTTTAGTTCATGTCATTAAAGTTAGCAAAAAATTGTTCAAATAAGAAACATTTGCTCACATTGTACAGAATTTAACTAAAATCAACTAATCTTGATGAACTAAAAAAATTGGCATTAGCGTCCCCTTTTTTGAGTGTACTTTTTATATGATCCAATGAACTGTGACAAGAATTATCCAAAATTCTTTTTTAGAAAATATTTTCTTTTATCGGAGGCGAACAAAAGATTGATTTTTAAATTTATGAATAATTAACCATGCCATTCAGAGAGTGTTTTGCAATATTTTGGTGTGTCAGTGCGACTAATTTTGTTCCAAAAATAATATGGGGATTTCTTAGATGCATTTATTATGCACAGCACAGCACACTCTATCAGGCTGGACTAATATCATGACCAATCTAAAGCATTCAACCGCTTTCAATGATTCATGTCATACATTAATCCGATAAAAATTATAATACCGGTCATTAGGATATTTCACTAACCCGAATTTCCGTTTGTTTGGTTAGAATATAATCAGTACTTTTGGATAGTTTGTAGTTCAATAAATGCCAATTTCCGCTATAAACAAAATTTACAATTTCCCCGAAAGACTTCCTTCCTTCCTTTCATTCCAATATACAACAGAGCATTAAGCAATGCCATAAGACACGACCTTAGCTATTTAAGCCAAAATCGTTATTAACAATCGACAAGCAATTTACCTGTTCCTATGTCCCACATCCTATAGTGATGGCGGCAACCTGTCCTGTGTGAAGGCAGCCGTTTCCAAAATCCTCGTCATCATCATCATCATCGTAGCAACTTGTTTCGGTAACCACAAATCAATCATCGACGGAATGTAACGACATGCCCGCACAACAAGCACTAATCCTGTAACAGTTTAATAAAAAAAGAAAAAATATTTCCATGTACATAGAGCTCTCCTGGTGGCATTGTGTTGAGGTAGGACATGGTGCACAACACCTCTATCGTCTCAAGGGAAAAGTTTTTCGCCAAATAAACTTTGCCCATTAAAATTGTGGTCTCGGAGAATTGGGGCAATTTGCCACAAATGGTGTAATCCCATGTTGTAACTGCCTGCACTGCCACTTGTAGATGATGGTGCTACAACAAAAGAAAATTATAAGTTTCGCTACATACTTCCTTCCAAGCGAACTCTAATAGAATTGTATTGGAAATTGCTAATAGAAAATCAATAGGAGAAAGTTTTTTTTTTGCGGTGGCTTAACCCTGAGAATGGGAAAGAAAACAAAATTCAAACTTCATCCACCTGCTCTCTAATGATGTTTTATTCGATGAAAGAGTTCATTCTTGTATTGTTGGAATAGAAAAGCGAAAATAATTACAATTTCTAGTTTGAAGAAATCAGTCGAGTTGGAACTGGGTCGCATAGAACATGCCTCATTTCTCTGTAACATTGGAAGTTTCGAAAACAAAGGAGATACCCCGACCATTGTCCACATACAAATTTCATTTGGATGATATCACACGTGGACAATCTAAATTCAATACAAGCGATATTCCCATTGTATTCAAGTGTACTCCGGACAAATTGGTAAATCTTTGTGCCACATTGGTAGATAGATTACCTCTGCCATCGGTGTACGAATGGAATATTGAAGATATTTGCAAATGGTTAAGAGCATATGGATATCCCCAATATGAGGTAAGTCTACTGGTTCAAATTCATATAAGAGATTAGAAAACTATTAATAAATTTTATTAATTTTTTGGAATAGCAATAGTTTAATTTCTAGCAATGGTTGTCTCTCTTTGTTTTTTTTTATACCCTCCACCATAGGATGGGAGGTATATTAACTTTGTCATTCCGTTTGTAACACATCGAAATATTGCTCTAAGACCCCATAAAGTATATATATTCTGGGTCGTGGTGAAATTCTGAGTCGATCTAAGCTGTTGAAATCACGCTAACGAAACAAGCTATCGACTTGAAACTTGGCACAAGTAGTTGTTAGTGATGTAGGTCGGGTGGTATTGAAAATGGGCCATATCGGTCCATTTTTACGTATAGCCCCCATATAAACCGACGCTCAGATTTGGCTTGCAGAGCCTCTTGGAGGAGCAAAATTCATCCGATCCGGTTGAAATTTGGTACATGGTGCTTGTACATGGTCTCTCACAACCATGCAAAAATTGGTCGAAATCGGTCCATACTTATATATAGCCCCCATATAAACCTATCCCCAGATTTGGCTTGCGGAGCCTCTAAGTGAAACAAATTTTATCCGATCCGGCTGAAATTTGGTACATAGTGCTAGTATTTGGTATTGAACAAACATGCAAAAATTGGTCCACATCGGTCTATAATTATATATAGCCCCCATATAAACCGATCCCCAGATTTGGCTTGCGGAACCTCTAAGTGAAGCAAATTTCATCCGATCCGGCTGAAATTTGGTACATGGTGTAGGTATGTGGTCTCTAACAAACATGCAAAAATTGGTCCACATCGGTCCATAATTATATATAGCCCCCATATAAACCGATCCCCAGATTTGGCTTGCGGAGCCTCTAAGTGAAACAAATTTTATCCGATCCGGCTGAAATTTGGTACATAGTGCTAGTATTTGGTCTTTAACAAACATGCAAAAATTGGTCCACATCGGTCCATAATTATATATAGCCCCCATATAAACCGATCCCCAGATTTGGCTTGCGGAGCCTCTAAGAGAAGCAAATTTCATCCGATCCAGCTGAAATTTGGTACACGGTGTAGGTATATGGTCTCTAACAAACATGCAATAATTGGTCCACATCGGTCCATAATTATATATAGCCCCCATATAAACCGATCCCCAGATTTGTCCTCCGGAGCCTTTTGGAGGAGCAAAATTCATCCGATCCGGTTAAAATTTGGAACGTGGTGTTAGTATATGGCCCAATCACACAAAAATTGGTCCATATCGGTTCATAATCATGGTTGCCACTCGAGCCAAAATAATCTACCAAAATTTTATTTCTATAGAAAAATTTTGTCAAAATTTTATTTCTATAGAAAATTTTGTCAAAATTTTATTTCTATAGAAAATTTTGTCAAAATTTTATTTCTATACAAAATTTTTACATTTTTATTTCTATAGAAAATTTTGTCAAAATTTTATTTCTATAGAAAATGTTGTCCAAATTTTACTTCTATAGAAAATGTTGTAAAAATTTTATTTCTATAGAAACTTTTGTCAAAATTTTATTTCTATAAAAAATTTTGTCAAACTTAATTATATACGTATTTAAGCGGCCTTTTTTAGTTTAATATATACCACGTATGGACTATTTACCTTGCAATTTAGAAGACAGTGTTAGGACGTTTTAAGATACCTTGCCATCGGCAAGTGTTACCGCAACCCAAGTAATTCGATTGTGGATGACAGTTTTGAGTAGAAGTCTCTACGCAATCCATGGTGGGGGGTACATAAGCTTCGGCCTGGCCGTATATACTTGTTAACTCATAAAACTGTGTTGTTATCGATGTGAAGGACATAATAAAATAAATATTCTTGTTAAAAGAAATACAAAGTTTTGATATAAAACTTACCAATTCTCTATTAAATTGTACGCTGAGGGGAAATGTAAAAAGTTATCCAAATTCATTTGGGGTTACTCTGAAATTAAATACTTATTTTTGAAATAAAAACATTAAATTGGTTTCCAAAAAATCTAATTAAAGAAATAATAATATGGATATAAAAACTAAATGTTCTGGTTAAAAGAATGTTAAAGAAAGCTTACCAATTCATAAAAATGTTTTCAAATTGTTATTCTGAAATTAAATATTTGTTTTTTACATTAAAAATATTAAATTGGTTTCCATTTTTTTTTTTTTTTGATTAAAGTAATACTAAAATAAGGTATTAAAAACCTGTAATTTTGATAATAAAAAGGTCATAAAAACGTAAATATTCTAGTGAAAAGAAAGCCAATTTTTAAAAGAAAACTTACCACTTCTCTATTAAATTATACGCTGAGGAGAAATATAAAAATTTTCCCGAATCCATCTGGGGTTGCTCTGAAATTAAATATTTTTTACAGCAAAGAAAAGCATTAAACTGGTTTCAAAAAGCAATTAGCAAAAAATAATAATCTACATAAAAATATTCTTTTTAAAAGAAAACCACATTTTAAAAAGAATACTTACCAATTTTTGGTTAAACTATACGCTGAGGCGTAACAAAAAATTTCCCAAACTCATGTGGAATTACTCTGAAATTGAATATTTATTTTTTGCATTGAATAATAAAAATTAAATTAGGTAAAACAATTTCAATATACTTTCCATTTCAGCATCTTTTCCTAAATATTGAACATTCTTAACAACTTTTTTCTAAGCTTTCGATCATCACTTCGCCTTCGTACATCTCATCGCTAAAATAGTAATAACTTTTATTTGAAGGAACACACCAAACAAACACCAATAACACCAAAATATTCCATACCTTTATATTCCCTTGTTACATACCTGCTAAAAAGATGCAACAGCCCACGCCAATTATACAACTGAAACATGCTAAACAAAACCAAGCAAAACCAAAACATTCCTTCATTGAAAACAACACCTCATCCAGACAAATAAACCATTCGCGAATAACAAACACACACACACAAACCACTGAAAGAACAAAAATAAAAACAACCCCACGCTCAGATATACACAACATACCCATCACTGGCTACCATTTCTCATTATTGCATTGCATGCTCTCACTCTCAAAAAAAAAAAATAAAATCAAGTAACATCATCTTTACATTAAACATATTCCACTTTGCCGAGAAAGATCTCTGTACTATGCATTAGTTCATCGCATCTGTCCACAATTTACTCTAAAAACAATACTCTTAAATGTTGTACCAACTATTATTAACTATAGGAATTAACCATAAAAAATATTTTCTCATACAAAAACTCTTTATAGTAAATTGCACTTATGATTTAGAAAGTTATTTACATTTCATAAGTAGTTTTATAATATGACGATAGAATTTTTAACTACCAGTTAAGAAAATTTTTAAGGAAATTTCCATCGTATTTTGTAGGCCATGAACTAAGCGATTGCTACTTAAAATTTGTTAAATTTCTTTTCGAGTAGTAGTTGAACTAAAATTCTGGAAAATTCTTGTAATAAATTATTGTAAAAATCTGCTTAAATTTACGAGACACTTTTTTTCTGTGTGGATCCCAGCGACATTAAATGGATAAATAAATGGTCGTGTATAATCACTTCAACTGTGCAAATATTCTATGTTTAGACAAGTGTAAACGGCGGTAAGTGCGGGCAGGCCAAATCTTATGTACCCTCCACCATAAGTTGCGTAGAAAGTGCTACTAAATAATGGCATCTACAACCCCAGCAAAAAATTTCAAAGTTCTTCTAAAGTCACAACTTTAAAAGCACTTCCAAAAATGTCCTCCCAATGATGTTCTTTACTTCTACTGCCCAGGAAGTCAATTTTTTTAAAACTCGCTTTTTTCATATTTTTAATTAATTCTGAATTCGCATCACACCTTAAAAAGTGATGCAAATTCAGTGCAACGGCTGTTAAAATGGTGGGCATCCGTCCTGTGTTAAATTCATCGCTTCTGTGTCAAATTTGTACCCCTTCCGAATCCAAAAATAACATTTTCACTACTTTTTTCGCTAAGCTTTTTTTTTGCTGGGAACCGAATACTTGATTGTAGATGCCAAAGATTTCGATAAGATGTTCGGCTTTATATACTAATATATTAGACTTTTATTCTATTTTATTTTATTTTAATTTATATTATTTTAATTTTGTTTATTTTATTCATGTAAATACCTTCATTACTAGTTTTAAGTAGTTTTAAGTAGCATAGAAAACAAATTTGTGACCCGTTTTTTATTCCCTTTTTCGGGTTAGAGGACTTTATTGGATTGCTCCCAATTGATTAATTTATTGAATGGGCTGGACTACCAGTTAACATTTAAGAGAGAACATTTATATTCTTAGATAAGACATAGATCGCTAAGAAAATTTTGTACCAGAGGTTTTGGTAATAAGAGTTTTAAATTTTCGCAGAAATTAAAAAAAAAACTGTAAGAAAAAAACAACGTTTTTTTATTGGCATGTAGTTGCAATCTCTTCAGATGCAAATTGGGCTTAAATTTAATTTTGGTCCGTTATTAATTTATTTGACTACAAAAGATACCTTTGAACAGTCTTTGGATTGGTACTACAGTCGACTCTCGATAACTTGACATTCGTTAATTTGAATCCCTTGATTATTTGAAGTCTTTTACCGATAAATCGAAAAAAGCCAGTACGAGTTATACACTTTGATAATTTGAAGCCGTAGGAATGGCATCTTTTTCGCCAATATTCTATAATTTGAATTTCTGTTATTTTACTCTCTCTATCTTGAAGTCCGTGATTCCTCGGTTAACGATGACATGAAAAAGGAAAAACGCAAAATCTTACTGTTTTGTATAACTACGCCGTGCATAATAACCCACTCCCCTTAGATCACGTGATATATTTTCCACCCAGCACGACATCAAAGATGCAGCCATTAGACCAAGGCATTATCCAGAACTTTAAAACTCTCTACCAGAGTAATTGTTTCTCTTGTGCTGGATAGCTTTAAAAGAATGAAAAGGTGAATATAGCTGTTTTAGCTGCTGTAAAGATGCTCGATAAGGCCTGGAAAAATGTCAACCCTAAGACTCTTAAAAACTGTTTCAAAAAGTGCGGGTTTAGACAAACAGATAATGAGCCATAGTTATCAGAACTATCAATATTTTCGAGTACGCACCCTGGGTGGGGACTTCTACCTAACTGTGGAGATTTAACTTTTGAGGATTTTGTTCAAGTTGATACTAACATCTGTGTTCATGGAGTTCTTACTGATGCTGAACTTTTAGATTTGGACAAAAAACAAGGAGGAAAATGAAAAAGACCAACCGCTGAATACAGTCACATTGAGCGAGGCAAGGAAATTTATTAATAATCTATGCTCCTACGCCTTTAGAACTGACACAAGTGACTAATTCTATTCAGCACTCATAACAATAGAAAATTCATTAGATAACGATAGATCGCTAACTCTGAAGAAAATAACACATTTTTTTTAAATAATATGAAATAAAACTAATTTTCCTGATTTATTAATACTCCTGTTTATTTGAAGTTTTTCGCTGTTCTCTCTCGATAATTTGAACTCTTGTTATTTTGAAACACTTGGTAATTTGAACTTTTTCTATTTTCTCTTGTCCCTTGAGTTTCAAATTATCGAGAGTCGACTGTACATTGCGCGTGTACAAAATACAGTATATAATTCAGTTGACCGAATTAAATATTCCCAACTTTGGATTTTATTACTAAAATAGCTTGTTCTCAATTGTATATTTTCAGAATACGTTTCGTGAAAATCTTATAAATGGCCGAACGTTACTACTTTTGGATGCTTCCTCTTTGACTGCAATGAATATCAAAATTTTCGACCACATCAAACACCTAACATATGGAATACGATCCTTGTTTTACTTTGAAATGACTAAATTTGGACGTAGCATAAGCCTGTATCCTGAATTCCACAATGAACTCTATAAACTATATCGCACTCGAAATGGTGGTAACTATGATAATGTGCGTCGATCAGATCTGTGGCGAAAATTCCAATTGATCCGTAAAAGAGAGCCTAATCACTCACATTGGGAAATTCTGGAAAAATGGTTGGGATTCGAGAAGGATGCAGAATTTCCAGAGAGAATTGGAGCAATACATCGATACAGTTTATATCGTTGTAAGAATAATTCCAGGACTTTCTCTCAAGGCTCGCAACCATGCTTATGTACACCAGGCTGTGAATGTTGCTGGACTGACACGAATCGACGCCCACCTTGGGCTTTTCAATGTTTGCCCCACATGGAGGTGAATAAAGATTCTTTGAGGAAATGTCAAAGTTGTATCTCGCCATATGCCTGTCGCTGGACGTCGAAAAGATATTTGGAACATGATATCTTGTCCAGATTGCAAACAGCATTCCCACAAAGATATGGCCTTTTATTGAGTCATTGTGGCAAAGCACATGAGTGGACCGATCGATATGAAACTGTTCAGGCTTACCGTTTATCATTGTTGTAAATGAGTAGAAATATGTATGGTATGGTCAGTCCTCTGGAAAATAAATGTTAAAGTCCTTTGTCGATTTTTATTTTTGTGCAAAAATGTTGACTCAAAAATAAAAGATATTTGAAATAAGTCTTATGAACTAGCCAGTGAAATTGGATTTGGAATAAATCAACCAAGAATGGTTGCCAAACTGAGCATAGAGAAAATCCAACTGTGTTCTATTTCTTAAAACATAAACTTTCTTTTGAAAATACTCCACCGTTGTCACCAAACATGTTATAATATTTGGGACAAAGTGCTTCCAAACATATTATATGTTCATAAAAAATGTCACCAAACATGTTATAATATTTGGGACAAAGTGCTTCCAAACATATTATATGTTCATAAAAAATAAACATCATACGAGTAGTGTTTCGACAGTATCCCATAATAAATGTGTTTCCTGCAAAATAGGTTTGTGACATATGCAATTTGAGGGTGTAAACAAATATATAAAATTTTTGTTGTTTTTTTTTTAACTTTTCTGTGTAATTCCTTCCATCTTCCTTCATATATTTCTCACT
Organism: Haematobia irritans; assembly: GCF_050003625.1. NCBI lineage: Eukaryota > Metazoa > Arthropoda > Insecta > Diptera > Muscidae > Haematobia > Haematobia irritans. The sequence goes on along the minus strand of NC_134398.1, from coordinate 71,047,594 downwards.
TTCACAGGATTATTCAGCTCTTGTTCTGTAATACAAACAATGAAATATCGAAGCGAACCATATAGTTTGTAAGGAAATACACTTTCCACTAGGCCATGTATATGTCAGTTAAGAAAATGTTTGGATTTTTAACGTTTCTAATTTAAACAAATATTTTCAAAAGAGAAAAATATAACAGAAAATCGGAAAATTCTTAAAAAGCGATCGTATGAAACTTACAAGGAATATATTTCATCGGAAGATAGTTATTAATAAATAAAAACAAATACAATAATAACTTAAGGAAGTTTCTGTGAAAAAAATGTTCTCACTCTACATTGCTTGCCCAAATTATTGTGTCATCTAATGTTATTAATACATAATATTATGAAATCTTTAGCTAAACTTTGACTGAGCCTTATATTTGGCAAATTTTGCACTTTTTATTGTCATTTGAAATCTCTATACGTTTACGTTTACTGAGTTAGGTAATTACATTTGTAGTATACTGGGATTTGCTTTTAACTTTCATTAACTATTGGCAACACTAACACCTGAACGGTTGCATAGATATTTCTCTAGCTGATAGTTGACTAAATTGCTTGTTCGTTTTTTCTAATTATTATTTTATATGAACACACATTTCTTCTAAAACCTAGTACTAAGATCATATGATCGAAAAATTATTGTTGTTTCTGATCTCAGCTTAAAACCATGCATTGACTAAACAAGGGTGTGAAGTTAAAGTTGTTTTCTAAAGTTGTTTTAGCGAAGACACAAACCACTTTAATTTTTTTATAATTTTCTTTTTTGTTGCGAATTTAAGACTTTTTTGAAACAAATTAAATATATTTTGCTTCATGACACATTTTCTGAACGAAAACGCGTGTATACTTAACACAATTTTGAGCAAAAAGTTATTTAGAGTAATATAAATGCAATTCAAAAAAATATGGAAAGATGTATTTTACATTCATTGGACTTTTTCGGGCATTTCTAGGAAGAGTTAAAAAGCAAAAGTGGGTATAGGGCATTAGCTCGGAGATAGGAGAATCCTCTCCCCCAAACGCCAGAGGCGTAGGTCATCTAGTTAACGAGATAAAAGGGGGGACATTAATGTATTTTCTAAGAGCTAAAAACATTGATGGGTCGCAGTTTTTAAAAAAAATTCAATTGAATCTATTAGCTTTAAGGGCGTAGAAGACTATTCTGGAGATTCCATGAGCGTAGCTGGGCTTTAAGTCTGAGGGGGGTCAATTATATTTAGGCCAATTTTGTGGGTCGATTTTCGGGCATTTCTAGGAAGAGTTAAAAGGCAAAAGTGGGTATAGCATATTAGCCCCGAGCTAGGAGAATCCTCTCCCCCAAACGCCAGAGGCGTAGGTCATCTAGTTAACGAGATAAAAGGGGGGACATTAATGTAATTTCTAAGAGCTAAAAATATTGATGGGTCGCAGTTTTTAAAAAAAAATTCAATTGAATCTATTAGCTTTAAGGGCGTAGAAGACTATTCTGGAGATTCCATGAGCGTAGCTGGGCTTTAAGTCTGATGGGGGGTCAATTATATTTAGGCCAATTTTCTGGGTCGATTTTCGGGCATTTCTAGGAAGAGTTAAAAGGCAAAAGTGGGTATAGGGCATTTGCTCGGAGATAGGAGAATCCTCTCCCCCAAACGCCAGAGGCGTAGGTCATCTAGTTAACGAGATAAAAGGGGGGACATTAATGTATTTTCTAAGAGCTAAAAACATTGATGGGTCGCAGTTTTTAAAAAAAATTCAATTGAATCTATTAGCTTTAAGGGCGTAGAAGACTATTCTGGAGATTCCATGAGCGTAGCTGGGCTTTAAGTCTGAGGGGGGTCAATTATATTTAGGCCAATTTTGTGGGTCGATTTTCGGGCATTTCTAGGAAGAGTTAAAAGGCAAAAGTGGGTATAGCATATTAGCCCCGAGCTAGGAGAATCCTCTCCCCCAAACGCCAGAGGCGTAGGTCATCTAGTTAACGAGATAAAAGGGGGGACATTAATGTAATTTCTAAGAGCTAAAAATATTGATGGGTCGCAGTTTTTAAAAAAAAATTCAATTGAATCTATTAGCTTTAAGGGCGTAGAAGACTATTCTGGAGATTCCATGAGCGTAGCTGGGCTTTAAGTCTGATGGGGGGTCAATTATATTTAGGCCAATTTTCTGGGTCGATTTTCGGGCATTTCTAGGAAGAGTTAAAAGGCAAAAGTGGGTATAGCATATTAGCCCCGAGCTAGGAGAATCCTCTCCCCCAAACGCCAGAGGCGTAGGTCATCTAGTTAACGAGATAAAAGGGGGGACATTAATGTATTTTCTAAGAGCTAAAAACATTGATGGGTCGCAGTTTTTAAAAAAAATTCAATTGAATCTATTAGCTTTAAGGGCGTAGAAGACTATTCTGGAGATTCCATGAGCGTAGCTGGGCTTTAAGTCTGATGGGGGGTCAATTATATTTAGGCCAATTTTCTGGGTCGATTTTCGGGCATTTCTAGGAAGAGTTAAAAGGCAAAAGTGGGTATAGCATATTAGCCCCGAGCTAGGAGAATCCTCTCCCCCAAACGCCAGAGGCGTAGGTCATCTAGTTAACGAGATAAAAGGGGGGACATTAATGTAATTTCTAAGAGCTAAAAATATTGATGGGTCGCAGTTTTTAAAAAAAATTCAATTGAATCTATTAGCTTTAAGGGCGTAGAAGACTATTCTGGAGATTCCATGAGCGTAGCTGGGCTTTAAGTCTGATGGGGGGTCAATTATATTTAGGCCAATTTTCTGGGTCGATTTTCGGGCATTTCTAGGAAGAGTTAAAAGGCAAAAGTGGGTATAGGGCATTAGCTCGGAGATAGGAGAATCCTCTTCCCCAAACGCCAGAGGCGTAGGTCATCTAGTTAACGAGATAAAAGGGGGGACATTAATGTATTTTCGAAGAGCTAAAAACATTGATGGGTCGCAGTTTTTAAAAAAAATTCAATTGAATCTATTAGCTTTAAGGGCGTAGAAGACTATTCTGGAGATTCCATGAGCGTAGCTGGGCTTTAAGTCTGAGGGGGGTCAATTATATTTAGACCAATTTTGTGGGTCGATTTTCGGGCATTTCTAGGAAGAGTTAAAAGGCAAAAGTGGGTATAGCATATTAGCCCCGAGCTAGGAGAATCCTCTCCCCCAAACGCCAGAGGCGTAGGTCATCTAGTTAACGAGAAAAAAGGGGGGACATTAATGTAATTTCTAAGAGCTAAAAATATTGATGGGTCGCAGTTTAAAAAAAAAATTAATTGAATCTATTAGCTTTAAGGGCGTAGAAGACTATTCTGGAGATTCCATGAGCGTAGCTGGGCTTTAAGTCTGAGGGGGGTCAATTATATTTAGGCCAATTTTGTGGGTCGATTTTCGGGCATTTCTAGGAAGAGTTAAAAGGCAAAAGTGGGTATAGCATATTAGCCCCAAGCTAGGAGAAACCTCTCCCCCAAACGCCAGAGGCGTAGGTCATCTAGTTAACGAGATAAAGGGGGGCAATTATATTTAGACCAATTATTACGGATACTTCTCTTCCAAATTTGAATAAAGCACACTTTGATATAGAATTCTACGCCTGTGCAAATTTCGTTTGGAAAGCAACATTTGAGTTGCTTATGTATAGTTTACAGGATAAAAATTTAACCAAATTATTATGATATCTCACGAAATGTTCGCTAACATAGGGTGCCAAACGTATGTCTGTTCAAATTCTCCCGTTTCTGTAAAATCATTCATAAATGTATGCTACAGATATTCTGCCATTAAGATACGTCAAAATTCACATTTATTTTTGTTTTTTACAAATAAGTTTTTTAATGAATATTACTTGAAAAAGTAGCGAACAGACCTACATTCATTAAATTGTTGTGCTATTAAACCCGTTTACATTTTGTTTACTGTGGAGGGAAAATATGCGAGAAAAAGACAATATGGTATGTGTGTCGTCTATTGTAAGTAACATTAAGAGAACAAGACAAGGACACCTGTATTCATTTCAAACATTCATGATTTCAATGGATTCAGCCGAGAGTTGCCATGTGTTCTTTTATAAAATCCCCAAAAATGTGTAGTAAGCGTAATGCGCCTGTCGTGCTATACCTTTATTTATTCAATAATGTTTATTGCAATGATATTTTTAACAAAATTGAATTTCATAACATTCTTTATTTTCTTACAATATGTGATTTTATTATTTTTCCCCTTCTTGAAAAAGGATTTTTTGAAATTTCGTAGGGAACTTTCAAAAATCCCTTTGGCATCACTGTTGGAATAATAAAGTTCATTCGCTGTGTGCACTAATGGCGCTCTTTTTTTTTCGCCGAAATCAAGCTGAACACAATTTATCAAATTTGGCCGACTTTTGATAAACTAATTGTTGCTCAAGACTATAAAAATGCGCGTCGATCTGTGTCAACGGCGTTTACAATCAGAAAATACTTGGGAACCAGAGGAAAACCTCGAATGTCAAGATTTAACTCAATCTTTCGAGCAACAAAGAGCAAAAGATGAGGCTGGCGCTGGCGCAACAACAAGCTCAAAGCTACTGAAAAATCATCAGGCTGTGATCGATCAAATTCTATTGGCAATAAACGCAAAAATCATCAGGCAATAAAAAGAAGCTCACATATGTCGGATAATGAATCTGTATTCGATATTTCAACTAGACATTCAGAGTTGTTTGGTTTCGATGAGCTTGTACAAGCTGAAAACACTCCAATGGTGGTTCATAATTCCGTATTCAATTCAAAGGAGTCGTTCAGGCTGAATTGGTGGCCAGGTCAGGCTGTCCAAAGTCATAATTTTTATAGTGAAAAACACGTCGAACCTTAATATGAGTACTAAGTACGAGTTTAGCTGATAAAATCAGAAACAAATTTGCAAAAACGGAATTAAATTATACTTCGTTAATGCAAATTTTAATATAACTTGATGGGGATAGCCCAAAGCAACTATTCATAAAGTTAATATTCATTGAAATGGATTATTAAATAAGAGTAATCGTGAAAAATGACGATTTTAACGGCTAAATTCGAACTTAATAACCACATTTATCATTAAACCCCTTAAAGTCAAACATTTAAAAAGTATTTTTTAGTATATTTTGCAATTTTTTGGGTACAAGATAATCTACAATGAACTTGAAAAACAGTAAATTATAATTTGAATAAAATTATCTTTAAATAAAATCTGTGGACACATTGAAAGAAGTGTTTTTGTTTTCTGAAGAACGAGATTTTAGACAGTTTTTCTTTTGAAGCTAAAAGCAAATAAAATTCATTCTGAATTTCGTTTGTCTAAAATTTCGTTCCGGAGGAATGTATTTTCCTTGGAAGCCTAAGATATTTATCAATAAATCGTCATATAAATCATCGATCCCATATCTTTTGGCTCATTATTTGATTTCAAATGTTAGGCAAGGATACGAATGTCGTCGCTACGATAGAGCTAGTATCAATCCAGTCAGAATGCAATTCTTACTCCTTTGAACGGGTAACCGGAGCTACATTGATAGCTTCCACTGGAAAACAGATGTTTTCCAATCATTGTGAGGAATCTTCTTGGATTTGGTGACATTCATTGCTACTTTGATTGTACGCAGGAAATAGAGACATAATTGGTAACCATATGCAGCGGTCGTATGTTGAAGCTGCAGAAACAAAACACAAAAACTGAGCATATCTAGGACAAAAATAAATACTGCGCGTACAAATGCATCAATTTACACTCGCAACTCAAAACAGCGATTATTAGGAATATTATTATATAAACAAACAATTCAACCAAATCCATTATCCATATTTAACATTGCGGCGCATTTGTGGCGAAAAAGTATTGCCAGTACGCTTTGAATAAAAATTAATGAACTCATTACACACAGCAATCCTAGGTGGCATCACAAAGAAATATTTGAGCCAGAGAGAATAAAAATACAAGAGGACGAAACTGTGAAGCGAAACTGCATCAGTAGGTGGCAGTCATGAGGAAAATTTCTCTAATATCATGCAGTTTTTGTCGGCGCTTCTTTCAAATATCATACAGTTTGCGTCGGTGTCACCCAGTTCAGTTCTCTGCCGACTTTACGAAACGTAAAGAAAATAGCATTTAAAACCTACTTTGTAGTAACAAATGTTTTTTTATAAATGTTTTCATTCCATTAAATTTTTTGGCAGACAATTTGAAATTATAACTGCCGATGCCTTTATAAACAATTTATCAAAACAGCGCTTCGGCCGCAACGTCGGTAATACCAAAGCTGCAGATATTGTGCGACATCTATACGGTTGACATTTGTTGTTTTTGTAGAAGAGAAATTTTCATCCTCTGGTGTTAACATTCTCTCTGATTTTAGTTCAAGCCATTTACTGCAAATACACAAAGATTTGCCTTGCTTTCGTTACTTTCTTAAGCCTAGTAGTAAGATCACGTTTTCGAAAACGAAAAGCTGTTATACTTATGCGCCTTGCAGACTATAAGTTTATCCGGACGCAGAGAATGAAGCCGACCCATTTTTGTCGGCGGCGGCTGACATTTTTTTTGCCTCCAGCGGCGGCGGCTTGACGGCTAAGCCGATATAAATTTGTCTATTCGGCGGCGGACAATTATCCCTTATGAAATCAATTTGTAGTTATCCGAATGGTAATGAGATTAGTTGTACAACCAATCCTACAACCAAATTTACATTTTATTCAAATTTTCTGAGCGAAAGTTTTGCAAAATTATTACAGCAACTTTATACTGATTGATTTTGGGTGGAAAGTTAAATATTTTGGCAAAAAATACAACAATTATTAATACATTTTTTTATTTAAATCAATATTTTTGATTAATTGGCGGCTAATTTTGAGTCGTGATGAGTCGACATATTTGGCGGCGGCTTCGACTGGCAAAAACTGGTCGGCGACGGCTAAAATCGGCGGCGCGACTCGGCGGCTTCATTCTCTGTCCGGACGACATTGGTCGTGTCGAAACATATCCCATATATTGGCCCCATTATAAGTTAAGTCCGAAGGCATAATCGATACTGCTGCATGTTTATAGGATCGATAACACATTTACCGATTATTTAATCATCAACGAATTGTCGCATCGATTGGCCACACTGTAAGATTCCTTACAAACTCAAGGAGAGTATTATGCGTCGTCCAAAAATATAAGTTTTTCCGGACGGAATGTCTGTATTTGCAAAGAATCTTACAGTGTGGCCAATCGATACGAATTGTCGGCGATGACTAAATAATCGGTAAATGTGTTATCGATCCCATAAACATGCAGCATTATCGATTATGCCTTCGGACTTAACTTATAGTGTGGCCAATATCTGGGATATGTTCGACACGAGCACTGTAGTCCGGATACACTTATAGTCTGGTTCGGTTTTCGAACGGATTTTACTTTCGCCATTACTTTTTCTAAAACAATCAAAATTATAAATGGAAATAAATATATTCCTGTTAAATCTTATTCAAATCTATATGAAAAAGACAATGCGTATCAATTGAGTTAATTTATCTGATTTTAATTGCACTATGTGACGGCCACCATATGACATATAGAATACATTTCGATCTGTTTACATCGTACGTATGAATTATCGTACAACTTGTTGAAGTATAGGCGATTATGATTTCTGTACAGAGAATGAAGCCGCCGAGTCGCGCCGCAGATTTTAGCCGCCGCCGAGTCGCGCCGCAGATTTTAGCCGCCGCCGACCAGTTTTTGCCAGTCGACGCCGCCGCCGAATATATCGACTCATCTCGACTCAAATTTAGCCGCCAAGTAATCAAATATATTGATTTAAATCAGAAAAATGTATTAGTAATTGTTGTAGTTTTTGCCAAAATATTGAACCTTCCACTTACAATCAATCAGTATCAAGTAGCTATAGTAATTTTGCAGAAATTTTGTTCAGAAAATTTGAATCAAATGTAAATTTGATTGTAAGATTTGTTGTACAACTTATCTCATTGCCATTCGGATAACTTCAAATTGATTTTATAATGGATAATTGTCCGCCGCCGAATAGACAAATTTATATCGGCTTAGCCATCAAGCCGCCGCCGCCGCCGGAATCAAAAATGTAGTGTCAGCCGCCGCCGACAAAAATGGGTCGGCTTCATTCTCTGTTTCTGTATTTTTTATTTTCTGTAGAGATATGGATATATACTATTGGAAGGGAAAAGTTGTACAATGGTGGTAGTATGTTTTTGTTACACCATTACAGTTATCTAATGTCTCCACAGACAATATTTTATCGTTTCTTTATATTTCATAATATGGACAACCTTTAGATATTTGGGGAATTTCATTTCTTGCTAGGGAATTTCCGGCATGCCTCATATTAGGCGACATTCTTTTGCGCAAGACGCGTATATTAGGGCAGATTCGCCATTTACCTTTATTAACTGTTGCCATCATTATGCTTTAATCTCAAGGATGATCTATATAAGGGTCATGTTAAGGTGGGTAGCCTAACAAACCACATCCACCAGGTTCGATGAATCATTAAAAAATCAATTTCATTCCCTGTATTTTATAAAAACGTTTATAGAATGTCCGTCCGCCTTTCTGTTATAAAAAAATTCAAATTCGAATTTCTACTTGTCCGTTGTTGAAAAATAAAAAAAAAATAAAAAGAGAAATTATTATCAACACCAGGCACTTCATATTTTAAATGGATGGATAATAACGGATTGAAACTCACATTTCCGGCGAGCTACAGCCGCAGCTTAAATTCATAGTGCCACCGTTAATACCACAAACCTTGTCCATCACAACTATTTTAATAAAGTAACCGCGAAAAGCAAACATACTTCCGCCATTAATCGCCCAAAAAACATACGTTGCCGTTATGTTACGGCTACGTTACATTTTTAGATGCATAACCAGGCCTCAAGCTGACTTAAATATGCGTACTCGGCGTCGGTCAATTAAAACATGAAACTAGACGTATCCGAACCACTATGAGATTAATCGTACAACCCATCTTAATATCTAATTTATGTATTAATCACTCCTTTTGTACATGATATTTGTTAAATTATTATAAAATCGTAATATTGAAAGATTAACCTCTTTCTTTGGGCAGGGAATGGGAAAGAGATGAAGCTTTTTCAGATATTAAAGAATGTATATCGACTTATTGGTGGCTACATTACAATCGATATACGCTGAGTTATTTGGCGATGACGGCGACAAATAGGCGGTAAAATAAGCAGCGCGATTTTACGGCTTCATTCTCTGATAGTGACTTGCACATTTAAACCAACGACAGAAATTCTTCAACAAACATCATTCCAAGAGAATTTTAAAGTTGAATTTACTGAAGTAGAATTACCAACTAAAAATAAAAACGTTAAGCAAAAGTTTTGAAGCATCTTCCAAAAAGTGTAAATTTGAATATACGCAGGTATTCCTTAAAAGCACAATACTTTTTTTAAAACCATTGGTGCAAATAGCATGCATCAAGTTTGCTAATTCTCCATCTGCCGTAATAATTTAAGCAAAATCTTCCTTTTTGTAGAACAATGTCCGGAAATCAACTTGTGAATTATGTCGTCAAATTGTTGTATCTTGGTTCTGATGAGCATCAACAAGGAAACAAACCGAGCTTTACGCGTTTAAACCAAAGCGGGGGATTTTTCGATACAATGTTTTCGTACCTGAGAGGTGTTCATCATTTTACCAAAAGGAATATATCCGATAATTTGGCAAATAAACGGAAATTTTGGCAATTGATTGTCCGAACTGTTAGTAAAATTATTGACGATTGTCCGAACTGTAAGTAAAATAGAATTAGCATTGGTAGAGAAATTCGCCATTAAAAACTCATTTTGCAATACTGAGTTTTGATCAGATTTTTTAGAAGAATTCAGAGATTCACTCTGTCGTCCAATCAACCAAATATTTGGTTAAAATTTTCACATTCTGTATATATATAGTTATTGCTATTGACTTTTTATGTTAAATAGTTTATATTGCATCTCTATCACGCGCTTGAAGTAACTATAATATTCCTAATTTGAATTACTTTTTGCTTACTTTAATCAAAATGAACTAATAACGTTAAAAAAAAATTCTATACAAATGAAGTTTGAAAACGTTTTCCTAGAACTGGTGAAGTTTACTAAATTGCGTTCGTAAGTTTCTCAAATGAGTACATTTTCATACCCTGCGCACCACTGTGGATTACATATAAGTTGGGTGTTGCATATGTTTGCAACACCCAGAAGGAGACTAGATACACACACATTGTGTCTTTGGAAATAATGATCAAGTCGGTAGCCATGTCCGTCCGTCATTCCTTTTTCTAAGTCTAGGTCGCAGTCCAATCGTCTTAAAATTTGGCACAAATGTGTTTAAGTCAGAATAGAACTTTTTAATTTTGGTAGAAATCGGTTCCAATTTAGAAATAGCTTCCATATATATCTTTCGCCCGATATGCACTTATATTACTACAGAGTCCAAACTTTTAATCCGATTTTCATGAAATTTTGCACTGCGACTAGAATTCACATTCTTACTATGGGGTATGTTCCGATATTCGGTATCACAAATGTTGGTCTGGAGAATGACACAGGCTATAATATATTAACTTTTTTGTATCATGTTGCAATTCGTAAAATGTTTTTGTTATATTTTTGTAAAATAAAACAACGTTTTACTTAATGGTGGGTTCACTTTTTATGGGTGTGTAAAACCATACGCGTTATCGACATGTTAATGTATCTAGTAGAAACAAGTATATATGCTGTTGTAAATTCGGCCAGGCCGAATGTTTATGTGATCCATCTTGGATCAATTAAAATAGTTTACTTCAAACTCCTCTCGTTACTTGTAATTGTTTGAAGGTACTTTGTCAAGAAGATAGCTTCAAGTGCTACAGGTCAAGAAATTTAAAGTTTCTATATTTGGAGGCTTCAGCAGATTCTGGATTTATAGGAATCATTTTAGTATGCATTTTAAACGAGTCTTAAATTCCTAAGCGTTCAAGTGAATCCGATGAAATATTGTTATCATATGATTTCATATTTAATACTGTAAATTTTTACTCCCATTTCTCGAATAAGCACAAGAAATAGATCTGGAACATTTGTTCTAATTTGGAAGATAAGTGCTCCTTCTATAGTCTCAAGAACTTAAATCGATAGACCGATATATCAAACACTGATATAAACCAAATTTGAATTATCTCTTTATGGATCTCAATTATTTCCATGTCAAATTTATCCATAAAAAAACATCGTTGCAAAAAGTAGTATTCTAAAGAATATCAATTTTTACAACAGTGTTATTAGGTCTGTTGGCGTACTTTTTGTGTAAAAATTTGTAAGAGAGAGTAAAGGTTGAGTTACATATCATGCGTTAATCCGTGCGTTGATGGAAGGGTTGATATTTTTCAGTTTGAAGCACAATAATGTTGCTTTCAAAGAGAAATTTCAACTCTTCAATCAACGGACGCATTAACGCATAGTATGTAACTCAACCTTAACAGCCAATTCCTGATATCCGAAACGAATGCTTTCGTTCGACTAGTGTGTTCAAAACCTATGAATTTATAAAGGAAAATCCGCTGTTTTTGGCATTTCATGAGAAAATGGCTGTGATATTATGTTTTGATTGTTGGTTACATATTTTGATTTTGGTTATATACGAAGCTCATGTACTGTAATGTTTGCCCTTTCACATTTGTTTCTTTTATATGTTTCCCAAAAATATTTTTCATGTTTAATTGTTCACTCAAATTAGGTATCAAAATCCACCAGGCTAAGTACAATATTGAAGTCTTTTGAGGAGTTTTGTAAAAGAAATAACTTTGAATGCTTATATGACGAACTTAAGCATCACATGTCCTCCAGCCATAAAGTTTCAAATTTTGACAAACAACAGATGAAATCAAAAGTTATATCGAATACACAGCAATCATTTTCCAAACATGGTATCATCAAACAATTTCAAATTTCACAAACTGATTCAATCACACATCCAATTCAAGATTTTAGAACAATTAGCCCAAAAAGCCCTTCAAATCCAATTGTATTCGATACAGAATATTCCGTTTCGGCTGCATCCAATGATTCAAAAATAATAAATAGAACTTTATATTCAAACCAAAAATTGCAAAATTATTCGAAATTCGAGGCAAGAAAAACCCTTTTTAATGAAATCATCCATTCAACTCCAAGTATTTCTAAATTAATTAATCAAGACCAAGATTTTAAAATACCAGCAAAACCAATATATAATGTATCCAATATAGACCTCAAGACGTCGCATTGCAGTAAAAAATCATTCCCTTATAACAGTGAAACAAGTTTGGAGCCTAAAAGCGTTGAATATGCAAATAAAGAATCTATCATAGCGATAACAGAGGACAGTTCAATATTATCAGAATATGAAATTTTGAGACGTAGACACAAGATAGAACACCATCCAAACACAACTTTTAGAATTTTAGCTAAACCTGCGCAAAATAAATGTTTAAAAAAAGGTGCGAAAGGAGTCTACAAGTTCATGATTGGTAGTTTTAACTTTGAATCTGGCGACATGGACTTTCTAAATCATCGATTTGGAAAAGTTTTAAATCAAGACTCAATAAAGTTTTGGGAGGATATTATTCGGCAGACTTATTATGAACGAATAAATAATGTGTGCCCAATAAATTTTAGTAACCACCGAATGGCTGTAAGATCGTTGTTTTTTACATTATATGCACAATGTGCATATCAGAAAAAAGGTTGCCGAAGATATAAATTTATTTTGGATTTAAACAAAACACCTTTTGTTGTAGCTGTATTTACGGACACAAAAATTATATGTCATCCAAAAAGCTGCAGGGCAATGCAACAATCTCGTGCAATACGTCGAAAAATTGCAAAACAACAGCTTAAAACACAACTAGCAACAAATTACAGAAATTAAAAATTAATTGATCTACCCAAACCATTACAAAAAGTTGGAAATATGTGTGACTTAGTAACCGAATCTGTTGCACGAAAGATCAGATCTGAAGGACTTCGGCGATTTGACCGCGATGAAGATCCCCTAATTGATGTCATCAAAATGCAAAAAGATGAAAAATATTCCTCATTTATAAGAAGAGTGTCTTCACCCATGGAAATATACTTATTTTCCATAGACCAATTAAAGCTTCTTGAGAGAGACAATAAAATATTGCTTAAAAAGAGCCGTTGTTCTCTTTTCTTTGATTCGACTGGTGGAATAATTGCAAAGTTTGACAAATCGTCAAAAAGGGTTTTCACATACTCAATTGTTTTGCACGTTAGTGATGACGACAAAAAAGGAATAGTGGTACCGATTGCTGAAGCCCTTTTGTGTCGACACTATGAAAAAGACATCTCCCATTTCCTCTGGGAGCTTAACATATTTTGTGAGGAGAATAAAATTAAATGGCCATTAGCATCTAGAATTGTGACAGATTGGAGTTGGGCTCTCATAAACGCTTGCATATGTCGTTTTAATAAGGACATTAATAGTTTTGCAGATTATCTCGACAAATGTTATACCCTACTTTCGAAAAGAAATAAACGGTTGACATTTGTCATTGTGCAGTTGTGCTATTGTCATTTTATAAAAATTGTTCGGAAAGACATAGAAAAGCATGCAGTGGATGAATTTCAAGAAAATTTTTTCAAAATCATTTACATAAAGGCTATCCATATTGGACAACTGACAGATATGTGGTCTTGGTTTAGAATGGCATGCACAATTTTATTGTCACGAAATGAAACGCCATTGTGCATTTCCGCGAAAACCCATATACGAAATTTAAAATCACCGGAAATTGATTTTCCTGAACCATCTCCTGTTACCAAGCATGAAAGCGACTTTAATGAAAGAGAACCAAATTTTAAAAAAAGTTTATTTTACAAAGAGGCACTCAAAATACTCCTGGAGGTACAAAAAGAAATTTTGAGCCAACCAAAGAGCAAAATTAAGAATAAATTATTTAATGAAAAGTTTTTGATGTTTTCTTTAAACAAATATATGCCGTACGTTCCATTGTGGTCCAATGTAATGGGAGTATATGTAGATAAAAAAAAATCTACCATTTCAAATAGCCCTGTGGAAGGATATTTTTCTATTACGAAAAATAAAACCATGGAAGAAAAGAGATATGTCAGACCCAGTGAATATATTCGGCAATCCAAATTATACGTAAATGCAAAAATTAAAGATTTGGAAATAAAATATAACTTGTCAGAAAATTGTCAAAAATCTCCAAAAAAGAGGAGCACCTTTTTAGAAGAGACTTGGAAACGTACACCAAAGAAACAAAAAAGAAAATTAAATGTTAAAATAACTCAAGGAAAAAAACTTTTAAAAAGTCTCCTTTCACCAGAAAAAAAAGAAACATATAGCACAAAAAATATGCCAAATGATGTAAAAAAGAAAAGATTTTTGATTGGAGGCTATTTGCACATATTCGATGAGAGTTCAAACAACATAGATCCGTTTCAAGTACATTATTTATATCTCCACGAATACGAGTCACTCAATCGAAATCAATGGATATATGATACAATTTTGGAAATTTACATACACATATTGATGTGTGAAAATAACATTAAAAATTCAAAGGTATTTACATGCCAACAAGGAAACCTTATTTTTTATGGTGATAAAATAGACGACGTTATAAAATACCTCAAATGCAATGTAATTGTAATACCCGTTGTCCATAGAGGTCACTTCGTGTTTTCTCTAATTGATGTGACGGACAAAAAATACGTTTGCATTGATCCTAAAGGAGTTTCCAGAAATACTAATGTCATGCACGCAAAATTGTCAGAAATATTGAACACAGATCCGAAAACATCAAATCTTTGGAAAAATGAAATTATAGCACATGATATCCAAGATGACAACTATAATTGCGGTATATATTGTTGTATGATGGTAGAAGCAATTTTCAAAAAGAAATCCTTAAAGAATTTGCCAAATCCTGACCTATATAGGGAAACAATGAAAGAAAAATTTCTTGTATACAATAAAGACATGGCTAATGAATGCATCCATTGCGAAGATGTTCGCGATTTGCCGACATCAAAATGTACAATTTGTAACAGAATAATTGATAGCGGATGTTTGATGCAACATTATAACATACAGCAATGCGACGATTCTTTCCAGTGTTACCTTTGCAGGTATAAGCCGTAAGTTTCTTAGTATACAATATTTCTATATTGTTTACTTATCATTGCCAAAAAGATTTTCAAGATTCAAAAATATTTATTAACAAGGTATATGTTTAATATGTAACTGTGATAGTTTTACTTTACCGCCTATATTTTCTTTTTTATAGTTTCAACCAAGCCATACTAAACAGGATTAGTATTAGGATTGAATCATGCAACATATTTGAGACCAAAATCTCATGCAAGTTACTAGACCCTGCAAACATTGATGTTTAGAAAAATTCCATTCCATTGATGTTTAGAAAAAGTCCATGGTCAGTTTTATCATAATAATATTTTAAAATGTAAATTGCTATTTTTGTGTGAAATCCTATATTAAAATAACGCGACTTGTACTAACTTATTACCATCTGTTATTACATAATCAATATTTGTTGTAATATTTTAAGTTTTTCAGATGGCCAATGTGTACTATGCGACCGCTTTGGACATACTGTAACGGTTAAACTGTCGTGGATATATAACTTTTATTCGGATCAGCCGCAATTATATGTTTCCTGTTCCAAAATTGCAGAAATTTCCTGTTTAATAGCAGTTTTTTATGTGTGTACTACGTCAGCATTTCACAACTGAAAATCAAAAAATAATGTCAATTTTCTATTCTATTTTACTAAAAAAAATTAGTATGTTTAAAAAGATATGTTATGAAATCCATGGAAACCTCATGATATTCCTTGTAAAACATGACATTAGAAACAGGCTTCAGCAAACAGAATTTTATTGTTAAGTCAAAAAGTTATTGTTAATGTTGTAAAACGGGCCAAACATTTTTTTCTAAAAAATCTGCAAAAAGTTATTGTTAATGTGGCGAAATGGGTCAAACATTTTTTATTTTAAACAATTTTTTATATGGTTTTTAAACTCGATGTAAATAATTGACTGAAATGACCATAGCTTTACCAAAATTCAGTATTTATTGATTACATTTAATGTAATATTAATGGAAATAGTCATGCTTCAAAAGCTATTTATATCAATACTTTTTAAGTTTATAGTTTTCTAATTTGTTTTTATCAATACTTTGTAAGTTTATAGTATACCTAACAAAATGTTATTGTTAAGTCAAAAAGTTATTGTTAATGCGGTAAACAAATTCTAAAAAATATTTTTATATGGTTTTTAATACCGATGTAAATAATTGACTAAAATGACCATAGCTTTACCAAAATTCAGTTTTTATTGATTACATTTAATGTAATATTAATGTAAATAGTGATGCTTCCAAAGCTATTTATAAATGCATAATCACTATCGTCGCAACCGATTTTTGTTTTTATCAATACTTTTTATGTTTATAGTTTTCTAATTTTACTATGTCTAAGATTACCATCAAGGCCTTGATTACTAAATTTAAAGTTGGTTGCCAAATTCGAATGTAGCAATAAATAACAAACTAATAGTGGAAAAAATGATGTTTATATCACTCTTTTGCCAAATCTTTTGAAATTTGGAAAAGAATGATCAAATCAATGTGTTCTTTTCAAAAAATTATTCATGAAAATTGATGATGAAAAGATTTCTTTAACATGAACACCATACCTAGCTAAATGATCAAAATTATTTTTTTATTTTGTAAATCGTTTTTATTGCAGTTAATATTAAGATAGTAATTACGTAAAATCGTATTTTAAAGAGAGAAAACTTTTGATTTAATTTTTTGCACCACTGATTCCCTATTCACATCTAGATTTGCAAAATGTATGTTTTCATTATCTTTTGTTTTCTATTTTCACACGAGCCTTTCTTATATTTAATAAAAAACTGTATTCATATGCAATACTCAAATAATAAATGCTTTGTAATATTTCATACAATCAAAACAATTTAATTTGAAATATAAACAAGTATATACGGCCGTAAGTTCGGCCAGGCCGAATCTTATGTACCCACCACCATGGATTGCATACAAAATTCAACTAAAGACTGCCAACAAAATCGAAGGTATAAATTTAGTACATATACTTTAACTGGATCGGATGAAATTTCCCCTCCAAAAGGCTCCGGAGGTCAAATCTGGAAATCGCTTCATATGGGATCTATATATAATTATGGTCCGATACGGACCAATTTTTGCACGACTGTTTGAGGCCATAGACTAACACCACGTACCAAATTTCAATCCGATCGGATGAAATTTGCCCCTCCTAGAGGCTCCAGAATTCAAATCTGGGGATCGGTTTATATGGGGGCTATATATAATTATGGACCAATTTTTGCACGATTGTTAGAGGCCATAGACAGGGAGCCACCGTGGTGCAATGGTTAGCATGTCCGCCTTGCATACACAGGGTCGTGGGTTCAAATCCTGTTTCGACCAAAACACCAAAAAAGTTTTCCAGCGGTGGATTATCCCCTCTCAGTAAAGCTGGTGACATTCCTGAGTTTCATAGCTTCTCTAAGTGGTTTCACTGCAATGTGGAACGCCGTTCGGACTCGGCTATAAAAGGGAGGTCCCTTATCACTGAGCTTAACATAGAATCGGACAGCACTCAGTGATAAGACAGAAGTTCACGACTGTGGTATCACAATGGACTGAATAGTCTAAGTGAGCCTGAAATATCGGGCTGCCACTATACCTAACCTAACCTAACCTAGAGGCCATAGACTAACGTACCAAATTTCAAGCGGATCGGATGAAATTTGCCGCTCCTAGAGGCTCCGGAAGTCAAATTTGGGGGTCCGTTTATATGGGGGCTATACCTAAAAGTGGTCCGATATGGCCCATTTGCAATACCATCCGACCTACATCAATAACAACAAATTGTGCCATGTTTCAAGTCGATAGCTTGTTTCGTTCGGAAGTAAGCGGGATTTCAACAGACGGACGGACGGACGGACATCGCTAGATCGACTCAGAATTTCACCACGACCCAGAATATATATACCATGGCAGAATTAGGAAGGTACTTTCAAGCTAATCACCTACAATTTTTTCATTGGAGCAGAACTTAGATTGGGTTTTATGGGTTTGTCATCTCCCCCTACCAAATACCATGCAGTATTTCTTCAAACTATGATTATATATCATTGAATTAAATATTGTGGTTCTTCTCATCTACAAGAATTCATTTTTTCTTTTTTTGATGTATCTTCACAATGGGCGCACATTGTAGCTTTTTCCCCTTACGAAAATGTTGCTAGCTACGCCAATGTTTAATTAACAATTGTGACAAATAAATATAAAAATTCAAAATAAAATTATTTTATACCAAAAATTTTGAAATTTTCAATTTGCTTTTAATTTATGACTGAAAAGTATCGAAATAAATTGCACTCATAATTTATGGTAAGAATTACTTTAATTATTCTTGCGAACCGTAACACATTTCCTCATATTTCGAAGCATACATCGATACATTTCCAGATTTTCTCTATTCCAAATTTCCCACTTGTTGAACATATTTTTCAACTAGTGGGAAATTTAATTCAATTTGACTGACAATTAAAGTTTCAATAAGGCGAATGACATTTTTGTTTTTGTAATACTAAAACTACCTTGCTAAATCTATTTTGATATATACTTTATGGGGTCTGAGACCAATATATCGATGTGTTACAAACGGAATGACAAAGTTAATATACCCCCCATCCTATGGTGGTGGGTATAAAAATACAGTGCCTATTGAAAAAAACTTTTAAATCGAAAATTATAGGTGTTTAATTGTATTGTAAATATGGTGTCGGGGCGAATCTTCACAATAAATGACAAAAGTTATGCATTATCCCCATCAATATCAAGATAGGACTGAAAAAAAATTTATGGGTATTAATTTCGTGTTTCATAAATAATTCATTTTGTCTACGTGTCGGTATTCAAAAGTAGAAAATCGAAGTCCACTTAAATATAGAGTAAATATGAGGTAAAGTGTGTCCATCATAAACTTTGTATAATACTAATAATCTGTTTTTAAACTTTTATACCGGAGAAAAGTATGGCATTTTGTAATATATATTATGGTGTTTTCTAAATGAAGTGTTTTGCCCTCATTTTGTCTGTACAGAATGCGCAATTTTAAAATGTTACCAGCAACCTAAACAAATGTGATCATTTCGGCGGGTAGAAAAGATTTCAAAGAAAAAGCAGGGCAATCGCAGCACTCTCATTTGTCAGCAGTGCTGAAAATGCGTGGCACTGTTTTCACAACAGAATTCTAAGACTTTTCGCACTTTTGTCTGTTTTTCAGAAAAGAACTTAAAAAGTCAATTTCCGTGCAAAATGCAAAAAAAGTGCGCATAATTTTACAAGAAAAGAAAACACCATTAGTTTCTTTTGTGATGGGGACACTTTTTCTGAGTGATATCAGGAAAGCACTGCCTTAATTTAAAATCGAATTAAGTGTGCTTTCGTTTCGCAAAAAATATGTTGCCTTGGTGTTACACTACTTTTGTCCTCATTGTATTTTTGCTCCAATGATAATGTCATTCCAAAGTTATTGTTAATACATAATATTGTGAGGGATACAGGATCCAAAATCTATGAAAATGTCCTTCATATTTTGCAATCAATTTCGAGAATGTTGCACCGTTTTTCCCAATCGAAATTGCCATAAGATTTACCATCTATGGGCAAATGTGTGCACATCACGCGCTAGATGTGATCCTGAGTAGACCGGTAATATTATATGGGGCGTACAAATGAAGCCAATAAAGAATGGTGCTAAAACGTTGAACTTTTCAATAAATTGAAAAAACAAGAGAATAGCGTTTGCGCACATTTGTTTTTCTTTTCGTATCCTTGCCTAACATTTGAAATCAAATAATGAGCCAAAAGATATGGGATCGATGATTTATATGACGATTTATTGATAAATATCTTAGGCTTCCAAGGAAAATACATTCCTCCGGAACGAAATTTTAGACAAACGAAATTCAGAATGAATTTTATTTGCTTTTAGCTTCAAAAGAAAAACTGTCTAAAATCTCGTTCTTCAGAAAACAAAAACACTTCTTTCAATGTGTCCACAGATTTTATTTAAAGATAATTTTATTCAAATTATAATTTACTGTTTTTCAAGTTCATTGTAGATTATCTTGTACCCAAAAAATTGCAAAATATACTAAAAAATACTTTTTAAATGTTTGACTTTAAGGGGTTTAATGATAAATGTGGTTATTAAGTTCGAATTTAGCCGTTAAAATCGTCATTTTTCACGATTACTCTTATTTAATAATCCATTTCAATGAATATTAACTTTATGAATAGTTGCTTTGGGCTATCCCCATCAAGTTATATTAAAATTTGCATTAACGAAGTATAATTTAATTCCGTTTTTGCAAATTTGTTTCTGATTTTATCAGCTAAACTCGTACTTAGTACTCATATTAAGGTTCGACGTGTTTTTCACTATAAAAATTATGACTTTGGACAGCCTGACCTGGCCACCAATTCAGCCTGAACGACTCCTTTGAATTGAATACGGAATTATGAACCACCATTGGAGTGTTTTCAGCTTGTACAAGCTCATCGAAACCAAACAACTCTGAATGTCTAGTTGAAATATCGAATACAGATTCATTATCCGACATATGTGAGCTTCTTTTTATTGCCTGATGATTTTTGCGTTTATTGCCAATAGAATTTGATCGATCACAGCCTGATGATTTTTCAGTAGCTTTGAGCTTGTTGTTGCGCCAGCGCCAGCCTCATCTTTTGCTCTTTGTTGCTCGAAAGATTGAGTTAAATCTTGACATTCGAGGTTTTCCTCTGGTTCCCAAGTATTTTCTGATTGTAAACGCCGTTGACACAGATCGACGCGCATTTTTATAGTCTTGAGCAACAATTAGTTTATCAAAAGTCGGCCAAATTTGATAAATTGTGTTCAGCTTGATTTCGGCGAAAAAAAAAGAGCGCCATTAGTGCACACAGCGAATGAACTTTATTATTCCAACAGTGATGCCAAAGGGATTTTTGAAAGTTCCCTACGAAATTTCAAAAAATCCTTTTTCAAGAAGGGGAAAAATAATAAAATCACATATTGTAAGAAAATAAAGAATGTTATGAAATTCAATTTTGTTAAAAATATCATTGCAATAAACATTATTGAATAAATAAAGGTATAGCACGACAGGCGCATTACGCTTACTACACATTTTTGGGGATTTTATAAAAGAACACATGGCAACTCTCGGCTGAATCCATTGAAATCATGAATGTTTGAAATGAATACAGGTGTCCTTGTCTTGTTCTCTTAATGTTACTTACAATAGACGACACACATACCATATTGTCTTTTTCTCGCATATTTTCCCTCCACAGTAAACAAAATGTAAACGGGTTTAATAGCACAACAATTTAATGAATGTAGGTCTGTTCGCTACTTTTTCAAGTAATATTCATTAAAAAACTTATTTGTAAAAAACAAAAATAAATGTGAATTTTGACGTATCTTAATGGCAGAATATCTGTAGCATACATTTATGAATGATTTTACAGAAACGGGAGAATTTGAACAGACATACGTTTGGCACCCTATGTTAGCGAACATTTCGTGAGATATCATAATAATTTGGTTAAATTTTTATCCTGTAAACTATACATAAGCAACTCAAATGTTGCTTTCCAAACGAAATTTGCACAGGCGTAGAATTCTATATCAAAGTGTGCTTTATTCAAATTTGGAAGAGAAGTATCCGTAATAATTGGTCTAAATATAATTGCCCCCCTTTATCTCGTTAACTAGATGACCTACGCCTCTGGCGTTTGGGGGAGAGGTTTCTCCTAGCTTGGGGCTAATATGCTATACCCACTTTTGCCTTTTAACTCTTCCTAGAAATGCCCGAAAATCGACCCACAAAATTGGCCTAAATATAATTGACCCCCCTCAGACTTAAAGCCCAGCTACGCTCATGGAATCTCCAGAATAGTCTTCTACGCCCTTAAAGCTAATAGATTCAATTAATTTTTTTTTTAAACTGCGACCCATCAATATTTTTAGCTCTTAGAAATTACATTAATGTCCCCCCTTTTTTCTCGTTAACTAGATGACCTACGCCTCTGGCGTTTGGGGGAGAGGATTCTCCTAGCTCGGGGCTAATATGCTATACCCACTTTTGCCTTTTAACTCTTCCTAGAAATGCCCGAAAATCGACCCACAAAATTGGTCTAAATATAATTGACCCCCCTCAGACTTAAAGCCCAGCTACGCTCATGGAATCTCCAGAATAGTCTTCTACGCCCTTAAAGCTAATAGATTCAATTGAATTTTTTTTAAAAACTGCGACCCATCAATGTTTTTAGCTCTTCGAAAATACATTAATGTCCCCCCTTTTATCTCGTTAACTAGATGACCTACGCCTCTGGCGTTTGGGGAAGAGGATTCTCCTATCTCCGAGCTAATGCCCTATACCCACTTTTGCCTTTTAACTCTTCCTAGAAATGCCCGAAAATCGACCCAGAAAATTGGCCTAAATATAATTGACCCCCCATCAGACTTAAAGCCCAGCTACGCTCATGGAATCTCCAGAATAGTCTTCTACGCCCTTAAAGCTAATAGATTCAATTGAATTTTTTTTAAAAACTGCGACCCATCAATATTTTTAGCTCTTAGAAATTACATTAATGTCCCCCCTTTTATCTCGTTAACTAGATGACCTACGCCTCTGGCGTTTGGGGGAGAGGATTCTCCTAGCTCGGGGCTAATATGCTATACCCACTTTTGCCTTTTAACTCTTCCTAGAAATGCCCGAAAATCGACCCAGAAAATTGGCCTAAATATAATTGACCCCCCATCAGACTTAAAGCCCAGCTACGCTCATGGAATCTCCAGAATAGTCTTCTACGCCCTTAAAGCTAATAGATTCAATTGAATTTTTTTTAAAAACTGCGACCCATCAATGTTTTTAGCTCTTAGAAAATACATTAATGTCCCCCCTTTTATCTCGTTAACTAGATGACCTACGCCTCTGGCGTTTGGGGGAGAGGATTCTCCTAGCTCGGGGCTAATATGCTATACCCACTTTTGCCTTTTAACTCTTCCTAGAAATGCCCGAAAATCGACCCAGAAAATTGGCCTAAATATAATTGACCCCCCATCAGACTTAAAGCCCAGCTACGCTCATGGAATCTCCAGAATAGTCTTCTACGCCCTTAAAGCTAATAGATTCAATTGAATTTTTTTTTAAAAACTGCGACCCATCAATATTTTTAGCTCTTAGAAATTACATTAATGTCCCCCCTTTTATCTCGTTAACTAGATGACCTACGCCTCTGGCGTTTGGGGGAGAGGATTCTCCTAGCTCGGGGCTAATATGCTATACCCACTTTTGCCTTTTAACTCTTCCTAGAAATGCCCGAAAATCGACCCACAAAATTGGCCTAAATATAATTGACCCCCCTCAGACTTAAAGCCCAGCTACGCTCATGGAATCTCCAGAATAGTCTTCTACGCCCTTAAAGCTAATAGATTCAATTGAATTTTTTTTAAAAACTGCGACCCATCAATGTTTTTAGCTCTTAGAAAATACATTAATGTCCCCCCTTTTATCTCGTTAACTAGATGACCTACGCCTCTGGCGTTTGGGGGAGAGGATTCTCCTATCTCCGAGCAAATGCCCTATACCCACTTTTGCCTTTTAACTCTTCCTAGAAATGCCCGAAAATCGACCCAGAAAATTGGCCTAAATATAATTGACCCCCCATCAGACTTAAAGCCCAGCTACGCTCATGGAATCTCCAGAATAGTCTTCTACGCCCTTAAAGCTAATAGATTCAATTGAATTTTTTTTTAAAAACTGCGACCCATCAATATTTTTAGCTCTTAGAAATTACATTAATGTCCCCCCTTTTATCTCGTTAACTAGATGACCTACGCCTCTGGCGTTTGGGGGAGAGGATTCTCCTAGCTCGGGGCTAATATGCTATACCCACTTTTGCCTTTTAACTCTTCCTAGAAATGCCCGAAAATCGACCCACAAAATTGGCCTAAATATAATTGACCCCCCTCAGACTTAAAGCCCAGCTACGCTCATGGAATCTCCAGAATAGTCTTCTACGCCCTTAAAGCTAATAGATTCAATTGAATTTTTTTTAAAAACTGCGACCCATCAATGTTTTTAGCTCTTAGAAAATACATTAATGTCCCCCCTTTTATCTCGTTAACTAGATGACCTACGCCTCTGGCGTTTGGGGGAGAGGATTCTCCTATCTCCGAGCTAATGCCCTATACCCACTTTTGCTTTTTAACTCTTCCTAGAAATGCCCGAAAAAGTCCAATGAATGTAAAATACATCTTTCCATATTTTTTTGAATTGCATTTATATTACTCTAAATAACTTTTTGCTCAAAATTGTGTTAAGTATACACGCGTTTTCGTTCAGAAAATGTGTCATGAAGCAAAATATATTTAATTTGTTTCAAAAAAGTCTTAAATTCGCAACAAAAAAGAAAATTATAAAAAAATTAAAGTGGTTTGTGTCTTCGCTAAAACAACTTTAGAAAACAACTTTAACTTCACACCCTTTGACTAAACTAACATACAAGTGTAGCTTAATCAACAGAGGAAAATAATGTTTGTCAAATTTATTTGGGCAAAGCCCTATAGACTGCAAGATGGTTGGATGTACAGATGTAGGGAGCCACCGTGGTGCAATGGTTAGCATGCCCGCCTTGCATACACAAGGTCGTCGGTTCGATTCCTGCTTCAACCGAACACCAAAAAGTTTTTCAGCGGTGGATTATCCCACCTCAGTAACGCTGGTGACCTTTCTGAGCTTCTCTAAGTGGTTTCACTGCAATGTGGAACGCCGTTCGGACACGGCTATAAAAAGGAGGTCCCTTGTCATTGAGCTTAACATGGAATCGGGCAGCACTCAGTGATAAGAGAGAAGTTCACCAATGTGGTATCACAATGGACTGAATAGTCTAAGTGAGTCTGAAATATCGGGCTGCCACCTAACCTAACCCCAACCTAACCTACAGCTGTTTCGGAATTACCACATTCCTCATCAGCATCCTCTACTTGCAACAAAAATAAATTTGACAAGCATACTTTTCCTCTGTTGGTTAAGCTACACTTGTAATTTAGTCAATGCATGGTTTTAAGTTGAGATCAGAAACAACAATAATTATTGAAGAGAAACCAACAATAACAAACAAAACGAATGAAGATATAGGAAGCACGCTCAAAAACAAACCCAGCCAACTACATTCAAATCGATGATTTGAGTTTGGCAAAGGAAAAGAGATATGCTCGCAAATTTGTTTAGGCAGTAGCCGACTATCAAACCTTTTTTCGGAAGATTCAATTGTAGTTCACTTTGGGTTGAGTGAATTACCCGAATTTATTCTGATAATTGGTTGATAGTTTTGCTGCAAGTAGAGGATGCTGATGAAGAATGTGGTAATTCTGAAACAGCTGTACATCCAACCATCTTGCAGTCTATATGGCTTTGTCCAAATAAATTTGACAAGCATACTTTTCCTCTGTTGGTTAAGCTACACTTGTAGTTTAGTCAATGCATGGTTTTAAGCAGAGATCAGAAACAACAATAATGATTGAAGAGAAACAAACAATAACAAACAAAATCGAAAAATGTTTATTGATTCAATTATTCGGCAGCGAAGTAGCAAAATTGGGAATACTGTGTCCAACTAACTTCAAGCAATATAAAACAGCTAATATGTAATAAAAAGCGTCATTTTTGATATTTTGTATTGACATTACATGCAACATATGTTGGTGAGTGAAAATACAATGTTTGTTTACAGTTTTGTTTAATAAATTAATAAAAGCGGCAAAACAAGAATAACCGCATAAATCAGTCAATTTGCATTACACAAAAGGTGTAGATTTATTGAATTTTTTATGTTTTCTTCAATATTTGGTGTTTTATCAAAAGAACAAATGAAGAAAAGAAAGCCAAATTAAACAAGTAAGGAAAGTCTAAAGTCGGGCGGGCCGACTATATTATACCCTGCACCACTTTGTAGATCTACATTTTCGATACCATATCACATCCGTCAAATATATTGGGGGCTATATATAAAGATTTATCCCAAATACATACATTTAAATATCACTCGATTTGGACAGAATTTGATAGACTTTTACAAAATCTATAGACTCAAAATTAAGTTGGCTAATGCACTAGGGTGGAACACAATTTTAGTAAAAAAATATGGGAAACATTTAAATCTGAAGCAATTTGAAGGAAACTTCGCAAAAGTTTATTTATGATTTATCGCTCGATATATATGTATTAGAAGTTTAGGAAAATTAGAGTCATTTTTACAACTTTTCGACTAAGCAGTGGCGAATTAACAAGGAAAATTTTGGTATTTTGACCATTTTTGTCGAAATCAGAAAAACATATATATGGGAGCTATATCTAAATCTGAACCGATTTCAATCAAATTTGTCACACATGACTATATTACTAATTATACTCTTAGTGCAAAATTTCAACCAAATTGGACCAAAAATCTGGCTTCTGGGGCCATATAAGTCCATATCGGGCGAAAGATATATATGGGAGCTATATCTAAATCTGAACCGATTTCAATCAAATTTTGCACACTTGACTATACGACTAAGTGTTATGTTTCTACAAAATTTCAAGCTAGTCGGGATAAAACTCTGGCTTCTGGGTCCATATAAGTGCATGTCGGTCGAAAGATATATATGGGAGCTATATCTAAATCTGAACCGATTTCAATCAAATTTTACACACTTGACTATACTACACAGTGTGGCGCAGGGTATAAAAATCACTCAATTGCAGACGAAAAAGAGCCCTCTACGGTGTGCAGACAAACTACAGCGCTGTGAATTCACTTGAGATGTCTATACCTTGATTGGTCTATGTTGCCAATGTTGCCGCCTAAATTTCGTCAACATGATCTTCAATATGTCCATATTTATATTTTTCTATATATCATATTTTTGTTATCTAAATGAATGTATTTCCAGTTTGAAGATTTGTTTAATTCCGAGCAAAAGTTCAACGAGTATTTTCACATGAACTGGAACGCATTCTTTGAGGTGTTTGTGGAGGGGAAAAACAGCCAAAGAAAAAAACTCGTATAAAGGATGCTAATACTCCAAAAAGAGAAGTTGACCGTTGTCCTGGTGTACGTTACAATTATGTAAGTTAGTATTATTTTTAAAAATTCATTTAAAATTTATTTTTTGGTACCTGGCATGTGTTACACAGCAACGGCATGTTGAATCGCTCTCAAAATGGAATTTCCCGAACTGCCTTCGTGGACTAGACGGAAAGCACTAGCTTTAAAATGTCCACCCAATTCAGGTAGTATCTTCTGTAACCATAAGGTGACATGATAAATTTCCAAGACAGTTCTTACATTTCGGGCGACTAGTTTTATAGGCTATTAACTATAAAAATATTTCCGGGTTTCTTTAGCATAGCTGGCTGTTGATGACGGAGACGATCGTTTCACCTATGTGGATATCGGTGCTTTTGAAAGCGAAAGGAAGTGCGGTTCGGAACAATATGCTACATTTTCCTGATGAAATGGCAGAAACTCCCAAAGTAACTTGTGTTTTCGTTGCCAACGACGCATTCCCGCTGCACCATAGATTAATGAAACCATGCAAACCTCTGCATGGAATGTGTCTAACTGATGATCAGCAGATTTTTATTTATTGACTATGTCGTATTCGACGAAGCATAGAAAATGCAGTTAGATTAATGTGTTCTGTTTTTCATTACTTGGCTCGAACAATGTATTGTAGGCCAGAGAGAGCTAAGAAAATTATAAATGCTTGTGTTCACCTACATAAATATTTTATCAAAACCAGAAGGAATAAATATGGTCCCCCGAAGTACGTAGACACAGAAAGTGACTCTGGAGAAATTATTTTTGGTGAATTCCGGAATAATTTGAGACAAGAATCACTCTTTTATCAGAAATATCGATCACTTACAGTGGAATATACCCCACTTCGGGCGGTTAGACAAAAATTTTGAAACTTTAATTCCCAACAGTGAGGCGTGGAGCACACAGACCCCGGGGAATATAATTTATATAGATTTCTACACCGATGGCTCCAAATTGGATGGACAAGTGAGTTTCGGAGTATATTCTAAAGACCTGGAACTTTAGCGAAACGATTACCTAATCACTGTAGTGTTTTTCAGGCTGAAATATTAGCAATAAAAGAGGTGGGGAATTGGCTGAGAAGTAATGTTCCAGCAAATTTTGGCATTAATATATACTCAGACAATCATATTTTACTTGACCACAATGATTCTTTTACAACTATCTTAAAAACCACTTTGTCTAACAGTTTGAAGTGTCTCTTTTGGCGTCGTTCTAAATTTATCTAATACACCCAAAAAATTAATAGAGAAAAGTTTACTTGATTCAAGCCGTATCGGTGTCAAAAGTACGGTAAGTACGGTTTTTCTAAATCCAAGTGCGAAATTCTTAATTCAATCCCGAAAATATTAAGTACGGATTTCCTAATTTTCAATCGCGTTTGTGCTTCCTTTAAGTACGGAAAGTGCTTGATTCAAGTCTAATGGAGCTCTATTTAATCCTAATCTGTACTTGATTCAATCCGCATTTAAGCTTATATTAAACCAAATTAGCGCTTAACTTGAGCCAAAACGAACTAGTTTTAAGCGGAATCAAGACTTGGATCGATCGTTTTTATTCTTGAATATAATCGCACTATGCTTGATTTAATCCCGAACCGCATTCGATGTTATTTTCTATGCGCTTGATTTTAGTGTGATTTTTCTAACCAAGTACCCATAGAATAAACATTGGTTCATATATTTTTAAAATATTTATTATTGTTATTATTTGTTTATATCAATACATACTTTTCCCAATAAACATAGGATGAGCGTTTTTCAAATGCAACAACTTTTAAATTTGAGGGTAAATATAATTTTCAACATAAATTCAACTTGAATTGAAATAGCTCATCTTCAATACATCTTCAAATTATTTGCGAACTACTTCCAATTTGCCAAAATGTTGACGAAATCTTTGAAAAGGTGTTGAAGATAATATGAGAAAACTTTGACAAAAAACTACCCTAAAATGCAACGAAAAAACCATGTGGTTTTCAATACTTATTTGTGCAACGAAGTTCGTGGTCAATTGCAAGAAATAAAAACAAAATGGAAAATTTTAGACAAATAACCAAATAGTTTATAAAAATAGGTAAGTGAAAATAAAAAATGAAATGAAATAAAATAAGGAAGTCACTAAATGTATATCTCTTCGCAGAAAACTAAAATTATGGATTCTACGTTCTTGAAAACATTAAAAAGCTTACCGAGGAAAAAATGGTGAACAATTAACTGGAACTGCTTCAAATAGTTTATAATAATTGGTACGTCAATATGAAAAATTAAATCAACACTTTAGAGAAGTCACTAAATTTAAATCTCATTGCAGAAAACTAAAATCTTTGGATGCTACATTCTTGCAAACATTAAGAAGCTGACCAATGAAAAATGAGTGGCTTATCGACAAGAAAAAGTTTCCAGAAACATTACAAGTGCAACCAATTAAAATTGTTAAAAACAACAAATTGTTGAAATCAACAACTTCTGGATGAAAATGTGCATCACATCGTCAGTTTAATTCATATGCTATTATCAGTTTAAAATGGATATTTTGTGAATTCCTTCTGCTGGAAATCAATTCTAACACGCGGTCCAGTACGTTCCTACACCCAAAGAAATTTGTTAGTAGGGACAGCAGAAAAGTCTGCTAAAACAGCAGACAGTCTGCTGAAAAAGGGACAGCAGTCACTGATTGCTGAAATAGCAAACATTTCCTGCTATTTTTGAAGCTAGATTACACTAAAACATGTTTTATTTGGCTAAAACAAATAAAAATGTCAACTTAGGAGCTATCCTAACATAATTAAAACAATATTTTATGAATATCTATAGTATTTGACCAAAAATCTGAATATTTATAAAATTGTGGCATAACAGCAAACAAAATGTTTGCTGATCGTATTTAGGAGCTTGTAAGTATATTACAGTGCAAAAAAAAAACTACTTTTGGTTCTTAAATATGCTTTGGGGAAAAATTTATAACCTAAAAATTTTATAAATTGTTGTTCATTAGGCCCTGAAGTACAGAAATATAACAGCAGACATCGACTGCTGTTTTTAGCAGACTTTTTTCTATGAGTGTAATTTCAAATAGCCCGTATGTTAATAAATTTTAATGCTGTTTTATGACAACAAAAGGAAGGAAATCGAATTATCAATGCAAAAGCGTTTACTAATAATGTTTCAGATATTTAAAGTTTTGTTGTTTGTTTTTTTTTTGTTCTTATTTGTTGATATGTTTAAAAAGAATATTATTTATCAATTGGTATTGCAGTGTAGTGTATTATTATATATTTTATTTTGATGAAAATGAATAAATTATACAAAATTCATAGAATTTTGGCTTTGACTTTCAATTTGAAGTGGGGATATCATTCATACAAATTTAGGTTGAAAAGTATTTGCAACGATGTTAATTTTGAATTTGACTCGCATCGAAAATTGTTTGACAAATTATTAAGTAGCGATGCATTTCAATTTGAGGATAACACTTGAGATATTATTGCTAATGTGTTGAATTTTAGTGTTGAGGGTAATGTCTGTTTTTTGTTGAGAACGCGATTTTCTCAACAATTTCTCAACTTGAATTTTACCCTAATCCTTTGAAAAAATGTTTGAAAAATTGTTGAAATTTAGAGTTTTTCAAACGTTTGTGTTTATTGGGTTGTAATGAAAAGAAAATAGCGTAAAATAGGACAATACATAATACATATAATACATCTAGGTGAAAAAGTAAATACATATATTTATAATATCTGTAAATGATTCAAGTACAAAATACATTTTTTTAATAAAAACAAATACATAAAAATAATAGAAATAAAAAAAGAAAATAAATAATAAAATACAAAATATAAAGATATATATGTATTTTTATTTACCAAATCAGCAGAAAATTTGGACCATGAAGCAAGCAACTCAGCCAAACAACAACACTAACACTAAAAGCCAAACATTAAATTGAAAATTCTCTGTATGTAAGAAAACAAAAAGTAAAAATTTTCTGATTTTAACTCAAAACAAGCTTAAATCAAACTTTAAGTACTTGAATTGCACGGATATCGTATAATTTCGACTTGGTGGGGATTCACAGAAGCGCCGTCATATTCAAAAAGTGTTGGCAGGGATAATGACTACTGCATGAGCTTTCATGATGGGGACGAAAAGGAACCAATTAATCATCTCTTGGGTTAATGTCCTTTATTTTGTGTAAGGCGTAAGCGAATTTATGAATCATACGGCTCTAAATTACTGGCGGAACTGGAAAATGTTAACTTAAGCAGTCTGCTAATGTTTTTGGAACAATCTGGTTGGTAGAGCAGAAGAAAATAATCGAGTAGGTTCAGCGGTTAAAACTAGTAGTGCCCACATGTAATAGGTACTCTTAGTTAATATGAAATTTGAAATTTCTTGTTTGAGATGATCCGTGATTTTACTGAGGAGCGAAGTCCTTTGCGGAACTTTCAGTTTGGTTTCATGCCTGGCATTTCCACGTATCATGACCTTGTTGCTCTTTCTAGTTATATCACTGAAGCACTTAACCATCGTCATGGGGTCAATGCTGTTGTGCCAGACACTTTGTAAGATGGTAGGAGATACCAGGTCTGACTGGAAGTCGATTGTTGCTGGAGGTCCTCAGGACTCAGTCTTGGGCCCGATGTTGCATAATATTTTCATAGCGGATATTCCTGATCCCCTACAGATAGTATGCTTCTTGCATACACCGACGATGTATTGGTGGCGAAGTTTTTTTTAGGATTTTGAGCCGGTTTTTGTTATTAAATGGGGTCTCATACTTAATATTAGCAAGTGTTCGTCTATGGTTTTTACTGGAAGGTGTTGTCATGTCCGGCAATCATTTAAGTGATTTGTTTGGAGCGGATTCAGCAACAGGGTGGATTGAAGTACCTCGGTGTTATATTTGACAACAGATTTACGTTCGCCAAATACGTTAACCCTTTGACGACGAAGAATTAACCGCTTGATAAAAGTACGTTTCTCTGGCGAGTTCATACTCAAAGTTGTCAGAAAAGTTTTACTTTATATAATTCACTACAAAATACATCGTGAGCTTTGTTAGCATTTTTAAAATACAACCACACAAAAAAAATACGCGACTTAGCAAGTATTCATGACCATGCGTGCTTGGTTTTGAGCACTTCGTGTGAGCTTGCTTCCAAACCAAAACTTATTGTTAAAAAGAGTTGTTTTTTCCTATAAGCCGAGAAGAGTTGAAGTTTTTTTGAGGTAATAGTATGTTAGTAATGAGTATCTATACATTCCCACATTGTGTTTGTTGATAATTTTTCTTACCCTAGACGATGAATGGGACACATATATCCCATTACCTTTTTAGAAAAACTATGTAGCCGAATTAGTTTATTTAAGCCGTTATTGGTAGATGATGATTTGATACACATTATACCAAAAATACAGCCACTTCAGACCAACCAAGACTTGAAATATAAAAAAATTATTTAGTGAAAAAATTCCAGATTTTGCATGTTTACATCCCTCCCACACAGAAAGTACGTACAAATACCCCAATTTAAATTTACAACTTCATAGCTACATGTGTTCTGCGTCGATGGAATTTATTTTTTATAAATGATAAATTTTGATTTTACAACGGAAATACTATATATTTGTCCCATTCGTCTTCAAAGGGTTAATGTCGTTTTGAGGAAGGCTAAGGTGATATATTTTGGATTCAACAGTTTGCTAAGGGTGAAGTGAGGTTTCACCTATATAAACATGTGATCAGACCTCTTGTATCCAACGCGAAAGCCTAGATAAAAGCTATTAGGGTATGAGAACGGAAGGTGTTGTTATCCTATCTGCGACTATTTCGTAAGTGCAGAAGAGATGGCACATATAGGAGGCCCCGAATACGTTGCTTTATGAGAGGGTCGATATTGTAAAGATTGATGCCCTTATGAAGGAGAGCGCTATTGGATTTATAAATCGCAGCTGAGAACTCTACAACCAAGTTGTCGCATATTCATTTTGCGAGTTTGCTACGGCGGACTACTTTTTGACAATGACAATAGACGCTTATTTTATCATACGAGAATCGCATAGGAAGCAGATTCGAAATATTAAGTAATGAAACTTTAACAACTGCTGATCAATATAATGGTAGTGATACATCAGTTATAAATGTGGATGACCAAAATCTGAAGGTCAAACAAAATAAAAGAAATAGAAAAAGATGGTAATTCACCTGATGGCTATGAATTAATGAAAGCAACAGCGGCTGTTGAACATTTAACTAGACAGCTAGAATTAATGAAGCAAGAATATCAATCAGCCTTGCGACAAATTGACCAATTAGCTAAAATTATTGATGAACTGAATAAAAAAGTAGCATCTGGAGAAGTAAGTGTAAATAGATGGAGGGCTCGGTATGGTGATGGAGACGGAAGTAGTCGCAAAGCCGGCGATTAATAAGGGAGCTATTCCAAAAGTAAAAACTATAACACCTCAAGTGGCACATCAACAACAAATAAAAATTCACAACAAAATGAATGTCAGCACCAAGAACAACAAGATAGATATCAACAACAAAATGGAAAACAACAACAAAAGAATCAACAAGATGATGAAATAATTAATAATGAAATAACAATGGAAGAAGAAGAAGAATATTAAGGATAGAATAGGCAATAATTTGTTTACTATAAACATTATCAACAAGAATATAGTTAGTCTTAGACTAAGTACGATGAGAGATCAGTATTTAGATGATATCAAGGTATCATACTTTACATACACACCAAAGGAATCGAAGCCCTATTCGGTAATAGAAAAATGGATTATCGGATACATGGGATAGAGAAGATTTTGACAAAGAAATGGAGAAGAATTTGCCTGGTATCTCTGTTAGAAATAGGACATGATCGATGGATCATACAATTGAATGGACGGTCGGACGCGAAGGTTTTCAAACAGTTCCGCTACATTCTTAACAATAGGGTGAAGATAGGCAAGCATAAACGTAAGGGCCTTGTCAAATGAAGGAATTGTCAGAGATTTGGAGACGTTTCGACAAACTGCCGCATGTCATATAGGTGTGTTTAGTGTGCCCAGTCACATGGGGGGTGGGAATTGAAAGGAACATAGGACATATTATTTTCATGTCGCTGTACCTTAGACCATCTGAGATACTGAATACCGGTAGCTTAGATGCCATAGAGATGCTTGTGGGGAA
Organism: Haematobia irritans; assembly: GCF_050003625.1. Classification (NCBI taxonomy): domain Eukaryota; kingdom Metazoa; phylum Arthropoda; class Insecta; order Diptera; family Muscidae; genus Haematobia; species Haematobia irritans. The sequence goes on along the minus strand of NC_134398.1, from coordinate 71,013,113 downwards.
TGATGAGGCGGTGAGAGGTTAGGTGGCACCCCGATGTATCAGGCTCACTTAGACTATTCAGTCCATTGTGATACCACAGTGGTGAATTTCTCTCTTATCACTGAGTGCTGCCCGATTCCATGTTAAGCTAAGCGAACGGCGTTCCACATTCCAGTGAAACCACTTAGAGAATGACAAGGGACCTCCTTTTTATAGCCGACTCCGAACTTGTTATACTCGGCCACTCGAGTTTATAACATCATAGATATGTAAGGCTAGCTATATATTAACAGGTCATCAGACCAACCATGACCTGCGCCTTTCCGGTGTGGTTCTCCATTTCATCTAGCCAAATGAAGAAGGTCAGGATACCATAGACGCTTCGGTTCCTTTGATATTGACGATCTAGTATATACATAAATTATCAATAATACACCTTCACGGGAATTGAGTTTTAAGTTTCTTTTTATAAATACGTTATATTTTTCTTTCGTCTTTTCAATTCTTCACTTTTTTGTAAACACCTTATTCTTTTGTTTATTAGTTTGTAAGTAAAATACTCTAAAATAACAAAAACACAATAGATAGATTTTAGCAGAATAAATGAAGTACCTAAAAAATAGAAGAACTAGGTCTCAGGCAAGACAAAATATCAATTTCCACATACGGTTTTAACTGGCCTATCAAATTCGTATACTTCAAAATTTAATCTTATATCTCTATAAAAATACTAACGTATGCTAGAGTAATTGTATGTATGTAAGAATTTAGTATGTAAGCTTTCTATGTAATAATTTAATTGAAGATGGAATAAATATTGAATTGAATTGCTATCAAGTCAGTTGTAATCAAGAACTCGAGTTCTAAAGTAGTCGGAGTGCAAAGTGAAACCTATCAGTGGAGAAAATAAATTCTAGATTGTTGTTATGAAAAAGAACTGTGCTTTAATTGTCGGGTTATTAAACACGCCTCAATATAAAAACATAACAGTATATTAACTACTTCATTTGTGGTTTTAGCAGTACAGTAGTTTTCGCTTATATTCGTCCATAGCATATATATAGGAGATTTTCACATATAGTCCAAAAATCATTCTTCTATTTAGTATCATTATAAAATAAATTTCACACTTATAGTTTGCTGAATAATCCCCTTCGCTTACAGGCCGATTTTGCATATGTTCCATTTTTCGTTGTGCTGATAAAAAGAAATCGACATAGACCAGTTAAGATATAGTCAAAAATAATATAAAATAAAATGTTGGCAGTGTCATAAAATAAGCGTCAGATCTGGATTTTACACAGAAAACAGTTCGGGTAATGTACTAAACAAAAACGTTAATATAACCCGAAAAATTTAATGTCCTGGTGTACTTTTTAGCCCAAACCCACGAAATTACATCCTCTCATAGAAGAAACAATTAACTAAAAGTAAAGAACAAAGTCATTGGTTCCAAATCATGACCATTTTAACCATACTGTAGTTCATTCTTACTTCTTTTGGGAATCGTTAGTTTATATTGAACTTCTTTGTACAGTTTTTGAACTTTATACTATCGTTTATTTTTGAGGCATACTTAAAACAAGGGAAAAAATCAAAAAATTTTTGAAAAAAAAAAAATAAATTCGAAAAAAATTTTGCAATAAAAATATTTCAAATTTACGTTAGTTTAACTACGGATTTTTTCCCTATGCAACCAGATATTTATTATAATTGAATTAAGTTTACTTTCTTGAAATATATCTCATTGATTGATATTTTAACCAAAAAAATTGTCTATTACTAATTTTTCCGACAACAGTTTTATACCACAGTGGCATATACAAGAATTTACTTAACAGTCGAATTTCACATATTGTCCAAAAAAGTTTTGAAACTATGGGTGTGGACTATAAGCGAAAACTACTGTACTCATTTGTTGAGGGCTTACTTCTATGTTTGAGTTAGAAGTTGCTAAAATCGTGGACGTGGTACCTATTACTACTGATCTCGTCACATTTTATTTAACTCTAGCTTTCCTGCTTGAATAAGTCATGGTACCTTTTACTTTTACTATTTCTTGTTTCTCCAGTAGATAAATCCTATATTTGTCCCGAACCACGCAGTTTATCCGTGAAATCATGGCACCCATTGTGAAATGTATTTTTCTTTCAATAAAGAATATTGTTTTACAAATAATGTTTTGAGAAAAATGCCATTTAGAACTTCACACATATTCAGCTTTTATCTATGCAAAATATATATGTGTTCTATTGTGTCAATAATTCTACGCTCTACCGCTGTAGTCGGAAAAAAGTTACGGTCACAGTTCGGTCCTCAAGATAATGCCAGATGTGCCTAACGTAGTGGATTACACTTTGGCGAGACCACTTTTCGACAAACAGTTTGAGATTCTAATTCCCAACAGTGAGGTGTGGTGTACACGGACCCCGGGGAATAAAAGATATATAGATTTATACACTGATGACTTCAAATTGGATGGACAAGTGGGTTTCGGAGTATATTCTAAAGATCTGGAACTTCGAATAGCGAAAAGATTACCTGATCACTGTAGTGTTTTTCAGGCTGAAATATTAGCAATAAGAGAAGTGGTGAATTGGCTGAGAAGTAATGCTCCAAGCAATATTGGCGTTAATATATATACATACCGGGGAACTGCGAAGCAGATGAGCTAGCAAGGCTAGGGACTACCTTACATATTCCAGGCGAACTAGAATTTGTTAGTATGCCCCTGGCTACCTGCAAGCTCATGCTGCGTGAGAAGGCTGTTATGATTAGGGTTGCCAGATGATGGTTGCCGAAATCCGGGACTTTGCGGCGTGCATTCCGGGATTTGTCGGGACAAAAAAACAGTCACATTTGAGTTTCACTTGCATATAAAATTTTGTTTTACAGTTATACACTAGAAATTTGGATAGCCAAATTTTTTGTTTAGGTCCGACGTTGCTAAGATTTTACCACATTCATTTTACTAGTATTAGCCATCCACGCAACTATAACCGAAAAATAAGAAACCCGTAATTTCAGATATATTTTCGAATTTATTAAAAAACTCATTAAGCACGAATTCTTATAATGTGCAGGTAATGTGGTACAACATATATCGCAATTGCATACAGTAATCCATCGATTTACGTCGTCTCGGTTTACGTTGTTTCGATATACGTCGTCAAATTTTTTCCCATCAAACTTCGATTTACGTCGCCGATTTTTTTGCCCACTTTATCAGAAACGTCTTCAATAAGTAAAATAAGTATCAACGATGATGACATCGAAACATATTTTTCTGAAATTCTTACCGAAATTACTGTGCACTCGCGGTAACGTGAACTAATTAAAACCAAGAGAGCGAATTTCAGTACAAAACATAGACATATTTGGGAGTTTTACACGTTCTAGCGTGATAGTCTTTTATTTTTGTTATTAGTAATATTGAAAACTTCATTTAATTGCATGAAAAATTAAAAAAAAAGTGATCGGACAAATATCAGTGGGTATGGAATTATAAAACTATTTAAATTAATATTTAAAATTCAAAAATAAAGCCAAACTAGATCACTAAAAAATTCCGTAAGTACGAGCAATTTTAAATTCGGTTTACGTCGTTTCGATTAACGTCGTCAAATTCCGGCACCAATCACGACGTAAATCGAGGGATTACTGTATATTTTATACTTATTTAGTTCTCGTGATTTTTTTCAACTGACTCAAAGAACATTCTCTGACAGGCACAATCTGTTCAGCTTGGTTTAGTTATTCGTATGTTTTTAGATAGGTTAAAAAGCTAATATACCACATTTCCAGCCTGTACCAAATTTGCTGAACTGACTCTAATAGAAAACAAGTAAGGAAAGCCTAAAGTCGGACGGGGCCGACTATATTATACCCTGCACCACCTTGTAGATCTAAATTTTCGATACCATATAACATCCGTCAAATGTGTTGGGGGCTACATATTAGAGGTGTGCACGATATATATGTATTAGAAGTTTAGGAAAATTTGACTCATTTTTACAACTTTTCGACTAAGCAGTGGCGATTTTACAAGGAAAATGTTGGTATTTTGACCATTTTATATATATGGGAGATGTATCTAAATCTGAACCGATTTCAATAAAATTTGGCACGCATAGCTAAAATGCTAATTCTACTCCCTGTGCAAAATTTCAACTAAATCGGAGTTAAAAATTGGCCTCTGTGGTCATATGAGTATAAATCGGACGAAAGATATATATGGAAGCTATATCTAAATCTGAACCGATTTAGCTGATATTTTGCAAGTTTTTTCGAGACACATAAAATATTCCGATGTACTGATTTGAAGAACATCGGTTGATAAACACGCCAATTATGACCAGATCGGGGATAAATATATATAGCAGCGATATCTAAATCTGAACCGATTTTTTCCAAAATCAGTAGCGATTGTCTTTGTTCCAAAAATCGACCTTATGCCAAATTTGAGGACGATCGGACTTAAACTGCGACCTGTACTTTGCGCACAAAAATACATGAACAGACAGACGGACAGACAGACAGACGATCGGTATACTAAACGATGGGTCTCAGACTTTTCAGGACCCTATACCAAATTTTAGGACAATCGGACTAAAACTGCGAGCTGTACTTTGCACATAAAAATACATCAACAGACAGACAGACGGACAGACAGAATTTAATTCTAAGACGATCGGTATACTAAACGATGGGTCTCAGACTTTTCAGGACCCTATACCAAATTTTAGGACAATCGGACTAAAACTGCGAGCTGTACTTTGCACACAAAAATATGTACATCAACAGACAGACAGACGGACAGACAGACAGACGGACATCGCTAAATCGACTCAGAATTTAATTCTAAGACGATCGGTATACTAAACGATGGGTCTATGACCACTATTTCTTGGCGTTACATACAAATGCACAAACTTATTATACCCTGTACCACAGTAGTGGTGAAGGGTATAAAAATGGGTTCCACAATTGTAAACGGACGGTGACAAAATGAAACGGAAACATTCACAAAAAATCAAAACGGAATCTTCACGATTTCGTCCACGGGCGTTCAGGATTTCATGAACGGCATTCTTTTTTCTTTGGCCATGAGTCTTAAAATAATCGCTAGACGTTGTTATAAAAACTCCGTCGGAGGTGCAATGTGCTAAGGCGATTGTTAAATGGTATGGTGCAGACAACACAGATTCGGAAATCTTTTTTTATTTTGTTTATAAATTGTTAACTATTACGTTTTCAGAACGCTGATTGTTGTTTTGACAACGCATGGTGTCATTTTTACGTTGTCAGATTGACCGCGTCCGTTCTCAGTTTGACAACACATGTGTATTGATTCACTTTCATGAACGGATCGTTATGACTCATGATTTTTTCTATGGGTGTAAAGTCCGCCTTTGCCTACAGACTGGGAAATTCCCAAATATCTTGGAGCCTCTTTCTCCTATGATTCCAGTGATGAAGCGATGAAGCTCATATTCACTGACATATTACTATCGGGATATATGTTTAGATCCATTTCACTTGGCAATCCAGGCTATTGTACACTGAAAAAAAATTTGTCGTGTCCTTAAAATACCAATGCGAATTTGGCTTAGCATAGCCGACGTATTTCTCAGATGTAAAGTTTTTTTTTTCTTTGTTAAAAAGTCGATAAACTTTTCAATACCCACAAATGGGTATCTTAACACGAAAATTTTGTTTGACGAAGGTCAACGAGGCTTTAATAAAAATTCTTCCAAATTAATGAAATCGTCTTTAAATTTGTGCTTTTGTGTTCTGATTACAAAGCAAAAACATAGAATAATTCTAAAAGTCGAGTCTGAATCAGGAAATTTAAGTTATCGTTAATGAACTTTGAAAAAAAGGAAAAAATAAATTAAAATATGTGTCCTAGGATCATGTACGCAAAACTCAAATTTAAAAGAGAATTGAGTCTTCTTTGGTTCGGAATCAATACCACAATTATTAGAGTAAACACTAAAAAGCAGTAAACCCACCAGGAAGGAAAATTTTTGTTAATTTTAGAAAATTTATATCATTTTCAGAAAATTTTAACTAAACACTATTACAAAAGCTGACATCACGCAGGTATAACAAAAATAAGTAAATATTTTTCGACAAATTCAAGAAAATGTATTAGACATAATCAATTTTTTTGTTTAAAAAAAAATGAGTTTAAAAGTGCAAGAATGTCTTCAGTGCCATACGAAGTTCAAGATGGGCGCATTTGTAGTAAAATTATAATTTAGTAAATCTTTTTTTTTGTATAATCTTTTCCTGTTTTTCAATTGTAAATTGTTAGAGTAAAGAAAACATTCTCCAAACACAATAATCCCATGAAGTATTTATGGCAACAAACATTGGTTCTGCGGTAGCACTTATGAACTGATTATTGTAATTTCTAAAAATACACACAAAAATATTTTTTTGCCTTCAATCAATTAAATTTTAATTGAAATGTCTTCAATCACAGAGATGATAGTACCATTTAAAAAATTAATTGAGACTGTTAATTTTTGTAATTGATTTTTTGTTTCAATTAAAACATTTTTAATAATTTTTTTTTTAAAACCCAATTAAATTAAGACTTTAATTGGAAAAACTTTCGTGTAATGTTTTTCTGTGTACATTTCACAGAAAAACGTGAATTTCAAATCAAATTAGATATTTGGGTATATGTGCTTTTATGTTTACTGCTCAAGTGACAGTGACGGTAAATTGTTATGTTTCTTTTTGTGATGATGAACAAAATCTGATCAAATCATATCTTTTCTACAAAATCGGAAACTTGAAATATATGCGTTGTGTAATTGAAATTCCGGGATTTTTGACAAATTTTGTGAAAGATTCGGGACACTTCCTGGAGACCAAATTCCGGGACAATCCAGGCGAATCCCGGCCATCTGGCAAGCCTAGTTATGATGGCAAATGTTCGATGGGAGAATTGCAAAGGTTGTAACGACACCAAGCAAATATGGCCCCATTTAAACTTAAACCGCACACTAGATATGCTAATGTTCTCGAGACGCCAGATATCACTCGTGATATCTGCTACAACGGGTCGCTGCCTGATAGGCGATTTTGCAAAAACTATTGGTGCGAAGTATAATGACTATTGTATGAGCTGTCATGATGCGGAGGAAAAGGAATCAATTAAACACCTCTTGTGTGAGTGTCCTGCAGTTTGTGTAAGGCGTAAGCAAATTTTAGGGGCATATAGCTTCAGATTACTAGCGGACCTGGAAAACGTTAACTTAAGCAGTCTGCTAATGTTTTTGGAACAATCTGGTTGGTTGAACAGAAGAAAATAATCGAGAAGGTTCAGCGGTTAAAACTAGAAGTACCCATATGTAATAGGTACTTTTAGTTAATGTGGTATCACAATGGACTGAATAGTCTAAGTGAGCCTGAATCTTAATCGGGCTGCCACTTTAACCTAACCTAACCTACGCTCTACTGTATATATTGAATATTATCGAAAAAGCCTCCGTATACGAATTAAAGGTTACTATTACATTTGTTCTGGCATATGCAAACTTTTTCCGAACCGAAATGGTTTGTATTTGACGTAGAGGTGTGGACGAAAATTTTCGTGAGTCACGCTGCTGGCAACGGCGTGAGCGTGATTAACAAACCAAATGTCGTGCTTGAGCATGAGTCACGAAAATAATTTCTTCGTGAGTAACGAATTCCGGAAAAATACGCTCACGAAAATAATTCCGCTCACGGACATAAAACACTTACGAGTTGAATTCATTTACAATTTTAGTGGCACCTGGGATGTTAAGAGTTTAATAATGCTCTTGATTTTAATCATGCTCAGGTTTTCAGACACGTCTCTAAAGTAAATTACTCATGAAATTATTCGTGTGTCACGACAATTTTCGTGAGACACGATATTTTTGTGACTCACGGTATTTTCGTGCGTGAGTCCTACCAAGCAATACGGTTCGTGAGTGGGCGTGAGTACGATTTTTCCGTCGTGAGTGTGCGTGAGTAAAACATTACTCACATGCACACCTCTAATTTGAAGTTTCTATTTCAGAACTGTAGGTATGGCAAAACTACAAAATAGATGTAACGAGAAAGTATGCAGTATATAAGAGTCGATTTATGCCAAAAAAACTTCATCCGAAATTTAGTCTTGGAAAAACTAAACCTTTTCTAACGATCTGTATGTCTAAAGTGATTCTACTCACAAAATTCGCTTAGTGAAACTTTTGGTAACCATGAAAATTAATTTGAAAATAAGCGACAACTCTGAACATTCTACAAACAACAAAATCGCAACAGGTTCTACGAGGGAGGTTCGGAAACTTCTTAGCCTATCAATGAAATAGAATAGTTAGTTTTTCAAAAATATTTTTATTTTCCAATATGATCTCCTGAAACTTCAATACAATTAGTCCAAAGCTTTTCTAGCAATTCTATCCCTTGATTAAAATAGTTTTCCTCAAGGTATTCAAAATAGTGATTTACAACTGTAATTGCATTTTCATTTGAGGTAAAACGCTTGCCAGCAAGGACTTTTTTTAGATTTAGAAACAAGTAAAAGTCACTGGGAGCTAAATCAGGAGAATTAGGTGGGTGGTCAAGCAACTCGTACTTTAATTCGTTGATTTTAGCCATTGTTAAAACACTCTTGTGCGCTGGTGCGTACTCTGAATTTATTTTTTTACCCTTTTGCAGATAGTCCATCAATAAAATACATTTGAAGTCCCAAAAAACCGTTGCCATAACCTTACCAGCCGATTGAATTGTTTTTGCCTTCTTTGGGGCACTTCCTCCAGCTTCAGTCCATTGTTTGGATTGTTCTTTTGTCTCTGGAGTAGTGGTTTAAATTCAGCAACCCAATTTTTTACTGTTGCATGTGATAAACCTGATAAACCTTTTTTATGTAAATATTTAATGACGGCACGCATTTCTAATTTTTCCATTTAAAAAAAAAATAGGGATGCGTCTTTTTTGAACACCTGTTTCTATATGAAGGAGTTGCCAGATCGAAACAAAATTTAACATGTGTTAACATGGAAGTTTCCAAAACACGTTTTCTGTTTATACCGCGCTTTTTGTGCTAGGCTAAGAAGTTTCCGAAATGCCCTCGTACGTAAATATTTTTATTAAGACTTTTTCACATGTTTTACTTAGATTTTGATTTTGGCGAAACACACAAAAGCTTACAGCAAGAGGTCATATTTCTCTGCCTTTACGGATGAAAATGCGGATCGCAGAAGGCTTTTTCAAAGGAGATCACCTTCAACGTGATAAGAAATTGACAGAGCTAACAACGCCCATAAATATTGCTGGACCACCATTAAAACATAACGTTGATAGCTGAAACAACGTTAGTTTTATATAGCAAGAAGTATTATGGGCTGATTGGAGATTAAATATTCGAGAACAATTGGCACATAACAAACGAGAATTCAAATGGCCTATTGTCTGAAATTTTGGAAAAAGTTGGCTGGATTAAAAAATCTGGATTTCGTAAATCCTCAAATATGAGGAATAAAACTATTTATTACAATATTTAAATAAATAATAAAAACACAACAAAACATTTATAATTCAGTCCTTTCATAAACATAAATAAAAAAAGTAAATTTAATTAAATTTAAAACAAGTATATAGGGCCGCAAGTTCGGCCAGGCCGAATCTTATGTACCCACCACCATGGATTGCGTAGAAACTTCTACGAAAGACTGTCATCCACAATCGAATTACTTGGGTTGTGGTATCTTAAAACTTCTTATTCCTGCATGGTTGTTGGATACCATATACAAACATCACGTACCAAATTTCAACCGAATGGGAAGTATTTTGCTCTTCCAAGGGGCTCTGGAGGTCAAATCTGGGGATCGGTTTATATGGGGCCTATATATAATTATGGACCGATATCGACCAATTTTTGCATGGGAGTTTGAGGCCATATATTAACACCACGTACCAAATTTCAACTGAATCAGATGAATTTTGGTCTTCCAAGAGGTTCCGGAGGTCAAATCTGGTGATCGGTTTATATGGGGGCTATATATAATTATGAGCCGATGTGGACCAATTTTTGCATGGTAGATAGAGACCATATACTAACATCACGTACCAAATTTCAGCCATATCGGATGAAATTTGCTTCTCTTAGAGGCCTCGCAAGCCAAATCGGGGGATCGGTTTATATGGGGGCTATATATAATTATGGACCGATGTGGACCAATTTTTGCATGGTTGTTCGAGACCATATACTAACACCATGTACCAAATTTCAGCCGGATCGGATGAAATTTGCTTCTCTTAGAGGCCTCGCAAGCCAAATCGGGGGATCGGTTTATATGGGGGCTATATATAATTATGGACCGATGTGGACCAATTTTTGCATGGTTGTTAGAGACCATATACTGACACCATGTACCAAATTTCAGCCGGATCGGATGAAATTTGCTTCTCTTAGTGGCCTCGAAAGCCAAATCGGGGGATCGGTTTATATGGGGGCTATATATAATTATGGACCGATGTGGACCAATTTTTGCATGGTTGTTAGAGACCATATACTAACACTATGTACCAAATTTCAGCCGGATCGGATGAAATTTGCTTCTCTTAGGGGCCTCGCAAGCCAAATCGGGGGATCGGTTTATATGGGGGCTATATATAATTATGGACCGATGTGGACCAATTTTTGCATGGTTGTTAGAGACCATATACTAACACCATGTACCAAATTTCAGCCGGATCGGATGAAATTTGCTTCTCTTAGAGGCCTCGCAAGCCAAATTTTGGGGTCCGTTTATATGGGGGCTATACGTAAAAGTGGACCGATATGGCCCATTTGCAATACCATCCGACCTACATCAATAACAACTACTTGTGCCAAGTTTCAAGTCGATAGCTTGTTTCGTTCGGAAGTTAGCGTGATTTCAACAGACGGACGGACGGACGGACGGACATGCTCAGATCGACTCAGAATTTCACCACGACCCAGAATATATATACTTTATGGGGTCTTAGAGCAATATTTCGATGTGTTACAAACGGAATGACAAAGTTAATATACCCCCCATCCTATGGTGGTGGGTATAAAAATGAGAACATATTTTTAATTCAATATTTTCTTACAAACTAAATTTACAGAAAAATGCAAAATAGGTTTAATGCAGTTCTTGTAGATAATACATATCGCACCTATTAAATAAAATAGTAACCCAAAAGTTTTTATTTTTTCTGAAGGCAAGAAAAGAGACATAACAGAATTTTTTAATGAAAGAATAGTAAAAACAGAGAATTTTAGAGTGTGTATCGTTTCTCTCTCTCTCTCTCTGGGTGTAATTGAGTGCTGGTTAAAAGTATTTAACACCCAAAAATCCCCTTATTGAGAATGAAAAAGATAAATAAGTAAACGTATAGTTTTTCTATTGAAATATTATTTCAAAAGTATATTTACCTGGAAATATTATTGAATATCTTGTAACTGGACCTGACATAGAATATCTGGAAATTCCAGCCCATTCCAGTCCATCTGGCAACCCTAGATGGTGTGATAAACTCACCAGGTCTTGTCGCGTGCATAAGATCGAATAACTCAATTTTGTGGGTGGAATAAAATGATGGAAGGTGTAGAAGGTCCCGTAAAATCTCTCAGGTTACACAGCCCATCCGAATCAGATGGTAAGGGCATGTTGTATTGAGCAGGCATATATTGACCCAATATTAAACAACACCGGATACCCGTACCCAGGGTCCTTACACCCAAAGAAAAGTCGATTTCTAAAATCAACTTTCAAATTCTTATTTTTAGCCAGAATTCGTACTTAAAATTTTAAGTACGCAAATACTAAGTTATACTCATATTAAGTACAGAATATTCTTATTTGTGCAATTCAAGAACTTAAAGTTTGATTTAATCTTCTTTTGAGTTAAAACAAGAAAATTGTTACTTAAATCGTCTGTGAGAGTTAGGTGCTGAGAGCACAAAATAGAGTTTTCTTCTCCTCGATACTCTCATCGAACCACCAAGCATCGTGTGTATGCTTACTGTTTCGCTTGCGATTGCTATCTAAAGCCGACTTTGGCTTAAAATAAGAAAACTTTTACTTGATATTCATATATAAGCCAAAAAATGGTTTTTCGATTGCATTTTGTTTGTCAAATTCTTTTAGTATTATTTTATACGTAGAACCTAAGTGACAGTGAAGTATTTTTGTCTCCTCACATGAAAGTGAGCAGAATGAAAAATTGTGAATATAAAGAAGTGAATGCATCATACAAATATTTAAGTAAGTAAAAATAAAGTTATTTATTTTATTTAATAAAGTTTATTATTTTAAAATAATTAAATAAATATATACAGTATGTCAAGAAAGTGTTTTGACAATAGGATAAAAATTATGTTTTATTCCAAAATTAAATATAATTTAATTTTAAAAAAATATTTTATTATGTATTTTGCAAAGTATACATATTTTATTTTTCTCAAAACGAATTAACAACTCGATTTTTACTTCAATTATTTCTGGAATTTTAAATATTTGGCAATGTCAAAAGACTTTCTTGACATACTGTATTTATATAAATTCCGTTCCCTCAGCTTTAAAGGAGTGCTTGAATTGAGCGTCATTGGATTTGACCGCCATAGTTGAATTTTATGTATTTTTCTTTTCATTACATATGTATATATTGATATAAAAAAGAATAATAACAAATATTTAAAAAAAATATGAACCTATTTTTATTTCATTTCATTCAACCGTCGAACGGAACGGACGTGTTTTTTAATAGCGGATAAATTCATCGTAATAAGTACCTACTACGAATTTCAAGTGTGGTGGGATATTAAGCCACCATGCAGCGAAATTCAAAGACATCCACTGGGTTGCTAACTTCAGGGCCCAGTGGACGGGTATCGACTGGAGTTATAAATTTGGGCAATGGCCAAGAGTTAGGCCCAATTAGTCGACCTGTAGACGGGTCGACAGGTGGCGAAACTTTGACAAGTCGAACCTTTTCCAAGGTAACGGCATCAAAAGGAGGTAATCCCTCACGAAAGAGATTCAAGAAACGCAGAAATGCTTTGTTTATCCTAAAGAAATTAGGATCAGTCGACCCAAGCACGTTGTCGGCTAAACAAAGCGATTCCTTAAAATGGGCTCAAGGAATTCTTGAGGCTGGAAAAAGGGAACGATCACCAGATGAGCTGCCATCCTCCAAAAGGGATCAACGATCGTTTGCCTCAGTTGCTAAAGACAGCCTTGTGATGGCTATCATTAATAAAGGAGCATTGGACGGTATGGTTCCAAAGCAAAAATGGGGGGAAATTGAGAATGCTTTGTCTGGCGTCTACTCACAGGTGCTGGAAAAGTTTCCCGGCCCAGACCCTCGACACCAAGAGGCTGGTTGTTCTCAAGAACGATTTAAGCTAGTCGCATTTGAGGACCAAAGGTCTATAGACTGTTTTAAAGCTGCTCTGGTACTAATTGGTGAAGTTTGGGAAGGAGCTGCTCTAGAGTTAGTCGAGAAGAAAGACATGCCGGCTAGACCTAGAACACATGCGTGGATACTTGCAAACCCTCCTAATCCTGAATCTATTTTAAATAGATTGAAACAATGCAATCCAGATTTTCCAACAGCTGATTGGAAGGTTGGCCGTTTAGATGAAGTGGATGGAACAAGGCGGCATGCAGTGTTTATATTGAACACTCAGTCTTTGCCACATCTAGCAAAGCCTCAGAGCCGTGTATGTTATGGCTTTCATTATATCCAAATGAAGCTATATAAAAGCGATCAGCCAAAGGATTCAGAAATGGTCAAACCTGTTTATTTTGCGTACTAATTTGGTAGTTTGCAATAAGGGAGATGCCAAAACCTTTGTCACTAAAAACATGCAAGAGGTTTTGGACGTCACCTTGGCCTCGCAAGAACTGAATGAAGTGATATCTGATTGGAAGGTTTTGAGTGAACATAGCTTCTCAGATCATCGCTACATCAGTTTCAAATTTGATGTTCATACCACCAAGACCATATTTCCTCCAAATGCTGATTGGAATAGGTATAGGGAATCGTTTCAATATGATGATACCGGAAATACCAGAGACAAATATTAGTTCAGTGCAAGTTATCGAACACGCAGTGGAGAGGATTACTAAGGCCTTCAACATTTAACTGAAAGCTACATGCCCTAGAGGGAAGCCAAGGGGGAAAAATCGACCACCATGGTGGTCTACGGAATTAGGTAATATGAGGAAATCGTGCAGGAAGCTCTTTAACAAAGCAAAGTCCACCAGTGCTCCTGTGGATTGGGATGCTTACAAGAAGAATCTGGGAGGATACAAGCGAGAACTGAGAAAGGCTCAGCATAACTCTTGGAATGATTACTGCAGCAGCATTGAGAATACCCGAGGCTTCCAGACTACGGAAGGTGCTAGCATCCACGAACTCCGCTCCAGGTTTCATTGTGAGGTCTAGTGAGGAGACTATTGGACACATTTTCCCGGAAATCAGACGGTTGAACCCTGTACTGGCGGTGCCACAGTGGCTCAGCGGTCGTTTCCTATCGAGGAAATTGTATCGGAATCTAGAACAAAATGGACGTTAAATAGCTTTGGATCATTCGAATCCCCCGGACTTGATCGAATTACTCCGGCGGAGTTACAAGCGATGGCTGACAGAATTATCCACTGGTTGTCGGCGATATCTATAGGATGTATCACCTTAGCATATATTCCAGGAAAGTGGAGGAAAACAAAAGTCGTTTTCATACATAAAGCGGGAAAAGCCTCTCGCTCGAATGCGAAGGATTTCCGACCAATCACCTTATCATCATTCCTACTTAAGACTCTGGAGAAGATGATAGATATTTATCTACGAACTAGCGTCGTTTAAAGTTTGCTCTCGAAACGCTAGCATGCATACTCGAAGGGCAGGTCTACTGAGACCGCATTACATGAACTAGACAGCTTTATTGAAAGCTTACTATCTGTCAAAGAATACACTATCGTGGCGTTTCTAGACATCGAAGGGGCGTTCAATAACTTCCATCCGAGCTCGATATTAAATGGACTGACAACTATGAATGTTGATCCAGGTATACTTAGGCTGTTAGACGAACTTCTAAGGAAGATACGCATTTCAGCCACACTAGGACAAGCACACATACAAAGGTATGTGAACAGAGGCACTCCTCAAGGAGGAGTTCTATCACCTCTTCTTTGGAATGGTGCTATAAACAACCTTCTGGTTTCCCTAGAAAAAGAAAGGATAAAAGTGGTTGCATACGCAGATGATGTGGCGCTAGCAGTCAGGGGAAAATTTCCATCAACAGTTCGAGATATTATACAGAGAGCCCCCCGGATGACTTAGAAATGGGCGAAAGATAATGGTCTTGGGGTAAATCCTGCAAAGACAGAACTAGTCATGTACTGCAAGGATCGCAAAACTCCCACTGTTAGGCCCATTTCCTTAGGGGGTATTGAAATTCCCTTTGGCGAGTGTGCAAAATACCTTGGCGTTATTTTGGACAGGAAGCTGAACTTTAAGCTTAATATTGAAGAAAGGGCGAGGAAAGCAACGGTAGCTTTGTACTCGTGCAAAAAGGCAATAGGGAAAAAGTGGGGACTACAACCAAAAATTGTGCATTGGCTATACACGACAGTGGTTAAACCTATAATGTTATATGGTGTTGTAGTCTGGTGGCCGGCACTTCACCAGCCGACAAGTTTAGACAAAGTTCAGCGTAGGGCGTGGTTGTGTATCTCAGGTGCATTCAGCAAGACAGGAACAAATTCCCTTAATGTCATACTGCATCTATTGCATTTAGACATTTTGGCCAAACACTCAGCTGCAACAACGGATATGCGGTTGCGCGAGCTATCGCTGTGGTCGGAAAAAATTTACGGTCACAGTTCGGTCCTCAACAGATGTGCCTAACGTAGTGGATTACATTTTGGCGAGACCACTTTTCGACAAAAAGTTTGAGACTCTAATTCCCAACAGTGAGGCGTGGTGTACACGGACCCCGGGGAATAAAAGATATATAGATTTCTACACTGATGGTTCCAAATTGGATGGACAAGTGGGTTTCGGAGTATATTCTAAAGATCTGGAACTTCGAATAGCGAAAAGATTACCTGATCACTGTAGTGTTTTTCAGGCTGAAATATTAGCAATAGGAGAAGTGGTGAATTGGCTGAGAAGTAATGCTCCAAGCAATATTGGCATTAATATATACTCAGACAGTCAACATGCAATAAAATCCTTGGACTCTGTGTTCCTCAACTCGCAAATCTCTCAATGAGATGGCTGAGCAGTACAATATTCACCTAATATGGGTGCCTGGCCATAGGAACTGCGAAGCAGATGAGCTAGCAAGGCTAGGAACTACTTTACATATTCCAGGGGAACTAGAATCTGTTGGTATGCCTCTGGCTACCTGCAAGCTCCTACTGCGTGTCATGATGGCAAATGTTCGATGGGAGAATTGCAAGTGTTGTAACGACACCAAGCAAATATGGCCCCATTTAAATTTAAACCCCACACTAGATATGCTAGTGTTCTCGAGATGCCAGATATCACTCGTGATATCTGCTATAACGGGTCGCTGCCTGATAGGCGATTTTGCAAAAACTATTGGTTCGAAGTATAATGACTATTGTATGAGCTGTCATGATGCGGAGGAAAAGGAATTAGTAAAACACCTCTTCTGTGAGTGTCCTGCATTTTGTGTAAAGTGTAAGCAAATTTTAGGAGCATATAGCTTCAGATTACTGGCGGACCTGGAAAACGTTAACTTAAGCAGTCTGCTAATGTTTTTGGAACAATCTGGTTGGTTCTACAGAAGAAAATAATCGAGTAATAGGTTATTTTAGTTAATGTGGTATCACTGAATAGTCTAAGTGAGCCTGAATCTTAATCGGGCTGCCACTTTAACCTAACCTAACCAATATCTTAATTTTAAAGTTGAGTAACATTGGTTAATAAATAAGAATATTATGGCCAAATTTGAGAAAATCGGGCGATACATATATACACACTCAAAAAAATCGCTTCTCTAACATATGTTCCAAACATATTTTGCAAGAAGCACATATATTATTGGATACTGCCGAAACAGTAATATGTTTGTTTTATGTGCACATATTATATGTTTGGAAGCATTTTGAGCCTAAAAATATAATATGCTTGGAAGAATTTTCTCCAAGGAAGATTGTTCACATTCACTCACATAATTTTCACTTCCACGAAATTTTTTAGTTCTTGGCATCTTTTTCTGTAATACAAATAATGTTGATGAAATTATTCAATTTTATAACTTTTTTAAATTTTGCCTTTCGCCTGGACGGAGAATCGAACCGAGGACCATACAGTTTGTCAGCCAACACACTATCCACTGGGCTACGTAGCTGTTATGGCGATCAATAGACAATTATCGTTATAAGTTATATTTATGTAGCATAGTCTGCGGCGCCCACGAGCCGATGCAAACAAAACATTATTTAACAGAAGCATACATTTGTTTGCCTCGTGGAGCAATGGTTAGCATGTTCGCCTTACATGTAAAGGGTCGTGGGTTCAATCCCTGCTCCGACCGAACACCCATTTTTTTTTTTTAATTTACACATTTATATTTATACTATACTAGCGTAACCCGGCCCGCTTCGCTGCGCCTTCCGAAGCGTATTCAACCATATTCTTCGTGCTGAAAACTAATTCGAAAATATTTGAATTCTTTCAAACAAATCGGACTACTTGCTCTTTCGTTTATAGGTACAAATACGGCGGATATGCATATGTAAAATGGTTCGTCTTATAAAATGTTCTGTATTCAAGTAGTTGGACAAACTTCTACATTTCTTGTGAATTTTAAGTGTGGTTTGTCAATGAAAGGTATCCTTCTCCTCAACATATCTGAAAATTAAGCACTATATTATAATAACATACAAAGAATTACTGTTTCCCATCTAATAAATCGGAAAAGGCAAAAGTAGTAAACAATTTTACCACATTAACATTTGCTAAAATGTTGGAAAATTATGCACCCTCTGCCAATTTCATGTAAATTTAAGTTCTTTACTAAAAAGAAGTCTGGCAGAAGCCTGTGCAAAAATCATAAAATTCCCATTTACAGACAACCCTCTACTTTCAATTTAAGAAAAAAAAAAAACGGACAAAAGGGAACCCTCTCCCCACCTTCGCTCCACTCTGACCTGATATCGGACTATCACGTACAATATATTAAAATTAATATCGAAAAATCATATACTAATTTAAAAATCATGTATAAATTTAATCACCTCCTCCCACGTTCCCTGTAAATTTCAAGTAGATGGGAGATGTTTAAATTTTGCTTATTGTTTTAAAGGGACGTCACTTTCCCCGATACAATATCGACAAACACCGTAGTGAATAGCGCCCCTAACCTTCCCCGAAATTTCTTGAAACTTTCCTTCGATCATAACCTTCCTCCACTGCCTTTGTAAATTTCAAGAAAACTTTTTTTTTAGTTTTTTTTTGCAGTTTTAGAGAAGAAACTCCTCCCCGACCAAATATCGAAAAGTGATGTAGCGTATCTTTTGTAAACGTCCCAGAAAATGTCAAGCAAATTATAAGCCTAAAGGGGCGGCCTCTCTTCCGTCATCAGATATCAACTATTAATATCGTAACCTCTCCCCAGTCCTCTGTAAATTTCAAGTAACTCGGTAAAGTTTAATTGTTTCTCTGTATGTACTTAAGAGAAGCGGATGTCTCCTTATGTCCTTTTATTTTTATTAAAAAATTAGGAACCTGATATAAATATCATAACCTCACTAATTTTCCCGTAAAATTTCAGTCGAGGGAGTTTAGTTTTATTTTCACTGTACTTTAAAAAAAAAATCGGGCAAAGGGGTGGTCCCCCTCCCCGACCAAATATCGAAAAATAATGTAGCGGATTTTTGTCTAGATGCCAACCCCAACATTCAATGAAAATTTCAAGCAAATCGCATAATTTTGTTACAAGTTTAAAAAAGTAGGGCAAGGGGGAGGTCCCTCTCCCCGTCCACATATGAAACCATCAGGTACCCCATATAAATTCCATAACCTCACCGCATGTTCTCTGTAAATCTCAGATAATTTAGAGAATTTTAGTTTTTTCACTGTACTTTAAAAAAAGTCGAACAAAGGGGAGGTCCCCCTCCGCTAGATACCAAACCCAACCTTCAGTGAAAATTTCAAGCAAATCGGTCAACTTTGGTCCAATTTTCAAAAAGTCCGACAAAGGGGAGGTCCCCCTCCGCGACCAGGTGTCAAAAAATGAGGTACCCTATTTTCACCACATGAACGCCCCCTACGACCTCTGAAAGTTTCAAGTAAATCGGTTCAGCCGTTTCGGAGCCAACTCGGAACATACAAACAAACAAACAAATAAACAAACATAGATTGAATTTTATATATATAGATAGAATTAATTTTTTTTATAATGAAACTTCGAAATGTGGGTTATTAAAGATTTACAGTCAGAAACAGTACTTGACTGAGCTTTTGGATAAAATATCATTTTTTATTGGAAAAATAACAATTTTGTAATAAAAAACTGTTTTTGGTATAAAAGTTTGAAATTTTGGAAGGAATTCAAAAACACTATAACAAAAGAAGAACGTGTAGTCGTGAATAAACATACATAAATAATTTTATAATATACATATACATTTTTTTATGCGTGAACAGGGTTTTACTAGCATTTAACACCATTTTAAATGCATTTAAAACTCATTTTGTACTTAATTTCATTTTTAACTTTAAGGCCGGTATTAAGTTGGCATTATCGCTCTAAAATGACCCTGTTTTGCTTTTACTTTTATTTAATAATTCATTTGAAAGAAAATAAACTTATTCAATTGCTTTAGCTGCAAAACTCGAACTTAGTGCCCGCTTCTATATTTGAAGGTGTCCGTTAAGTCCTCTTGGACTACTTATTAATAAGGGGAACTAAACATTGTTCTTATACATTTTACTGTTAAATTTTTCACTACTTCCTCCTTTTTTCATTTTACTGTCCCAACTCTAAAAAGAGTATAGTGCCCTTTAGTTATTTTTATGAAGATTCCTTTGTAATATTTGTATATTTTCCACCGTTTCTTTTTTAATTTCCATTGTCTGAATATTTTGACTTACTCCTCGTAGGTTCCGATTTCTTTTAACGAACCAAGACAAATGCTGCTCTCAAGGCGAAAACACGTGCTGTTTTTTTTTCAAATGTCTATTCTCTTGGTTCCGAATGTCTATTCCCTTTACTCCGAATATTCATTCTAATATTCAAATTAAATAATATTTAGACTTAAGCATATCAAATTATCACAAAACAATTTTCCGAAGTAACATACAATCGGATTCACAGAAATTGCTCTCTTTTCATTCTCTCGCTGTGTTATGTTGATATCTTTCGTCAACCCTCCCTGTTGCCATCTCTATTTCTTTCTCTACACTCTCTCTGTCGCTCTCTGAATAAAATATCACAACATATATATGTTTACTCGAAATTTGTAAATTTATATATGTTTACATTCACACATATTATTTTTATGAAACATTCATGCCCCAAACATAATATATTCTAACATATTAACATATGTGTCCCAAACATTTAGTGTTAGTTTAGGAAAATTACATGTTTGCACTTTAATATATTGTGTTTAAAAATTGTGCCCGAAACACATTTTGTTTATATCGGAACATATGAAAAACATATTTTTCTAACAGTGTAGGAGTTATATCTAAACCTGAACCGATTTATATGATTTTTTGCAGGCTTAAGATAGAATATAACTTTGTACCAACTGTGAGTAAGATCGGATAGTCTATAAGGATATTAGAGGCAATTCAATAGCGTTCGTCCTTGTGCAAAAAACGCCATGTTTCAAATTTCATCTAAATCGGTTAATAATTGCGACCGGAATCCAGCGAACAACAAATACATGGACAGCGGACGGACACCAAGGGCTAGATCGACTTAGGAGGCGATTCTGAGTCGATAGCTACATATTTTATGGGGTTTAAACTCAATATTTCTTGTCGGCACATTTTTTAGTAGATCAAACAAATTATATCCTGACCACTATCTGGTTTAGGGTATAAAAAGCGTTTAAAGGACTTTGATAGCACATGAAGAAAAAAGTAGAAAAACGAATAAATTCAAATTTGTATCCTAGTATCTAGTAGAGGTGTGCACGTGAGCACGACGGAAAAAACTTACTCACGCACACTCACTAAAAGAAAATTTGTACTCACGCACGAAAAATGCCGTGACTCGCGAAAAATGTCGTGACTCACGAAGAATTTTTTGAGTAATTTAACTTAGCGACGTGTCTGAAAACATGAGCATTATTAAAATCGAGAGCGTTATTACACTCTTAACATCCCAGGTGTCACTAAAATTGTAAATGAATTTAACTCTTAAGCGTTTTATGTTGATGAGCGGGATTATTTTCGTGAGTGTAAATCTTTACTCACGCACACTCACGAAGATAATATTTTCGTGACTCACGCTCACGCACGACATTTTGGTTTGTTAATAACGCTCACGCACACTCACGCTGTTGCCATGAGCGTGACTCACGTGTCTCGTGCACACCTCTAGTATCTAGTATGCCTAACTCAAATGTATGTCTTAAATGTAACCTTACTTGTATTCTCCGCTTCTTTGCCACGGAACTAAGCAGACTTTCTCTTTCAATGTATGTATTATGAGATATGACAGATATAACACCATAAAAATCATATTGATTGTATTTGGAAGAGATCCAATTAGATAAAGATGTATATTATTAGACATGATTGGATATACTGGAGCTGTTTTGTGTGCTTTATTTATATTGCGAAAATATTTACTTCAAGAAGTGCTACGAGACGATTCTTTCGTCTCGGGGATAATAAATTAAAATCGAAATTTCCCACATTATAGCGATCCACCCCAATATATTTCTCTGCGATTCTAAAGTCGCCTTTACAAAATTATTGTTTTGTAGTAGTTGAAATATTTCAATTCACATAAAAGATTACATAGCCATGTACCAAGTGAATGGTAGTTTTCTGTACATTCCACAGAAAATACAATGCCGCCACATAATAATGGATGCATGTATAGATGTACACATACATACATATTTGTGATCCTTTATTGTAATATATGTTGTGAATACGTTTTGTTTTCACGAATCCAAATCCGAAAGGATAACAAAAGCATTTACATCTATTCGGCATTCGAGCCAAGTCAAGAAAAAGAGGAGAAGACATTTTAGAACGTCTATTGTTGCATTTTTATTTGTTCCTAACGTGTAGGAGGGACCAAAATCCAAAAATCGTTGCAACAACAAGAACTACTGCATTTTCCAGACATGCGCAATGTTCGATTTCTTTAATATAACCACAATGTTAAAGAGTTCAATGAAGACCATTGTGATTGCCTTAGTGATGGAATGCAATACAATGCAATGCAGTGACTTTGGTGTGGGTGGGGATGGTGGTATTTCGGATTTTGTCTCGTCTGAGTTTCGAATTATCAAACTTTCCGTAAGATGTAAGTAAATTCAACCAACCAGAAAAACGATAAAAAGGAGCCGTATGTGTGTGTGTGTCTGTGCCTTATTAGGAGAGGGATGGAAGTTGCATGAAACTTTCCAAAAAAAAAAATTGCAAGACATATCCTTTTGTTGTTTCTCTGCTGCTATCTATGCATTCTAATCTAGTTTATCCATAAACTTTTAGCAACAATTATTCTGCATAGTTTATTTGTGAAAATATCTATTATTTGAGTACATTTGAAGTAGTTTCCGATTGCTATCAATAGAATTGAACAAATGAAAGAAAAAAAAACACAACATTTTCAATGCGATAAAACTTCTTTTGTCAATTATATGTCAACGTGGCAAAGAACTTATAGAGAGTCTTGGGTACTAACCCAACATCATTAGCATTAGTTTTCCCCTGAGGAAAACTATTTGACTTGGATCCTTTATAAATACACCCTCAAAAAAAATCGCTTCTGTAACATACACAGTCTCACACAAGTTTACGTACGGTTAAATAATTTATATTTTCATTAAATAATCAAATTTTAAAAAATATGCATATGTATCCTTTCGTTTTAGTAAATTAATTTGAAAATCAAAGTAATTGTTAATTTTCAAGAAGATTTTTTTGGTATGGGTTATAAACAACAACAAGAAACATGTTTAGTTAAGAGGTAAAAAACTCGGGGGTATGTAAACTTATGTGAGACTGTGTATACTCCCAAACACATTCTGCTTGAATCATATATAAAGGGTGATTTGTTAAGAGCTTGATAACTTTTTTTTTTAAAAAAACGCATAAAATTTGCAAAATCTCATCGGTTCTTTATTTGAAACGTTAGATTGGTCCATGACATTTACTTTTTGAAGATAATTTCATTTAAATGTTGACCGCGGCTGCGTCTTAGGTGGTCCATTCGGAAAGTCCAATTTTGGGCAACTTTTTCGAGCATTTCGGCCGGAATAGCCCGAATTTCTTCGGAAATGTTGTCTTCCAAAGCTGGAATAGTTGCTGGCTTATTTCTGTAGACTTTAGACTTGACGTAGCCCCACAAAAAATAGTCTAAAGGCGTCAAATCGCATGATCTTGGTGGCCAACTTACCGGTCCATTTCTTGAGATGAATTGTTCTCCGAAGTTTTCCCTCAAAATGGCCATAGAATCGCGAGCTGTGTGGCATGTAGCGCCATCTTGTTGAAACCACATGTCAACCAAGTTCAGTTCTTCCATTTTTGGCAACAAAAAGTTTGTTAGCATCGAACGATAGCGATCGCCATTCACCGTAACGTTGCGTCCAACAGCATCTTTGAAAAAATACGGTCCAATGATTCCACCAGCGTACAAACCACACCAAACAGTGCATTTTTCGGGATGCATGGGCAGTTCTTGAACGGCTTCTGGTTGCTCTTCACTCCAAATGCGGCAATTTTGCTTATTTACGTAGCCATTCAACCAGAAATGAGCCTCATCGCTGAACAAAATTTGTCGATAAAAAAGCGGATTTTCTGCCAACTTTTCTAGGGCCCATTCACTGAAAATTCGACGTTGTGGCAGATCGTAAGTCTATTCATGATGAAATGTCAAAGCATACTGAGCATCTTTCTCTTTGACACCATGTCTGAAATCCCACGTGATCTGTCAAATACTAATGCATGAAAATCCTAACCTCAAAAGAATCACCCTTTATTTATATTTTCAGGATGAATCCAAACAAAATATTGTTTGTATTGTGCAAACATATTATGTTTCACCTTAGGCATACACTAGTAAAAAAAAAAAAAAACTTTTAATGAAATTTCCTTTGTATGTATATATTACTATTGTTACTTCTATAGTTTACTTGCAGTCTCTATCGGTCTCTCATTTAAACACACATATGTTTATAGGCAATTTCTAAATTAATATATGTTTGCACATATTATATTTAAAACAAGTATATACGGCCGTAAGTTCGGCCAGGCCGAATCTTATGTACCCTCCGCCATGGATTGCGTAGAAACTTCTACGAAAGACTATTATCCACAATCGAATTACTTGGGTTGTGGTATATTAAAACTTCTTAACATCGTTTTTTAAATAGTTAGATAGTCCATACACGGATGAAAAAGACTGTTTTTCATATGTTTGGCTATAAACATTATATGTTTGGAACACAAATTTTTAAACACAATTGTTTGGATTAAAATGAAAGACAACGACAAGTTATTTTGATGCTTCCACTTTAATGGTCGAAAACGTTCTTCCTGTACAAAGTAGACTTAACAACTAAAAGAGTACAAAAAAGCAATATTTCTTTGCTATGTTGAGAGATATAAAGTAATCGAATTCAAAGTAATCGTATTCATGTAATGTACTAAGGTGTGGTTACACTTAAAACTAGAATTTCAAAAATTATAAAAAACACGGGAATTCAAAGTGACTCAACATCCTGCCCCCATTGAAAGGACACTTTCAATAATCTTCTCCGATGGGTAATGGTGCTACTCTTTGGACTGATCGCCGAAATATGCCTTTAATAGTTCTCAGGTCCACCACCCTTACTTTGCCATCGCGCCCTGGTATTGCCTTTGTTACCCGAGCCAGCAACCAATGTTGAGGTGGAGTGTTGTCCTCGTGCACAATAACAAGGGTACCTTCTTTGATATTGGGGTAAGTCTTGTACCATTTCGATTTTTGCTGTAAATCAAGTATATAATCGCGAGACCATTGTTTCCAGAATTGCTGCTTCAAAAAAGTGATCAATTGGTAACGCTTCAAACAGTTTGTGTTGGTATATTGCTCAACATGTGTATCTGGCACCGATAAAAGCGATGAACCAATAAGCATGTGTGCCGGAGTAAGAGCTTCACCGTCATTTGGATCGTCGGACCGAGCGGCCAATGGTCTCGAATTCAATATTGCCTCAACTTCGACTAAAACAGTTTGTAGCTCTTCCAAAGTTATGTTGGCCTGAGATATGTTTTTAACGAGAAGGGATTTTGTCGATTTCACGGCAGCCTCCCAGAGGCCACCGAAGTGTGGAGATCGTGGTGGAATGAACGAAAATTGAAATCCAGTCATAGCGCTGTATTTCTGTAGTGCTTCAATGTTTGCTGAATCTAAGTATCGTTTTCTAAAGTCTGTCAGTTTTGAATTAGCTCCCACAAAATTGGTTGCATTATCGCAGTAGAGCCGAATAGGTATTCCACGTCTGCCAATGAAGCGCTTTAGTGCCAACAGAAATGTATCAGTAGATAAATCCGACACCACTTCAATATGAACTGCCTTAGAGGCAAAACAAACGAAGATAGCCACGTAAGTTTTGTAAGGCGCTTTTCCCCTAATACGAAAAGTGGTGTAAAATGGGCCACAAAAATCTACTCCAGATACTAAAAAGGGCCGATGAGCATTTAGACGGTCAGCTGGCAGATCACCCATTATTTGTTGTTGCAGCTTCGGCTTGTATTTAAAGCAGTGGATGCAATTTCGAACAACTTTTCGTACTAAATCTCGTGCATTGACAATCCACACGTTTTGTCGAAGTATTCCAATGAGGCATTTTGCTCCCGCATGGTAGTGTTTTCTATGTAAATATTCCACGAAGAGTTTTGAAAAACGATGATCTTTAGGTAGCAGCGCTGGAAATTTTGCGTCGAATGGTAGTGGTGAGTTTGCTAGCCGCCCACCAACCCGAAGAATGTCTCTCTTTTGTTTGCGAAACTCTATCTCATGTATAAAAGGCGATAATTTTTGTAGATGTGGTTTCAAATCCAACTCACTCTTAATTCGCTCAATCTCTTCCCCGTATGTAGTCTGCTGTATGTGATGAACGACTGTCCAAAATGCTATTTGAAGTCCTTCTGCTGTTACATATGAATTCTTTTTCACTCTATCAATAAACCGATGAACGTAAACGATGACGTGTAAGATACGAAGATACGACGACGAACGAGTTATAATGCTCTCGATGATGGATTCTGTTGTTGTTGTTATTTTAAGAGCAGACTTTCTCATTTCTTTCGAAGGTAACTCAGTAAAAATTTTTGCACCACTAGGCCACTCTCTTTCAGGTCGTGATAGAAATTGTGGGCCAGTAAACCATATGGTTGATTCCAGTTCATTTGCAAGACAACCACGGGAAACGACGTCTGCTGGGTTTTCTTTGGATGAGACATGTTTCCAAGAGATGTTATGAGTCAGATTTTGTATCTCTGATACTCTATTGGCGACGAAGCATACAAATGACGATGAGTGTTTTGAGAGCCAGCTCAATACGATTTTCGAATCTGACCAAAAGAATATTCGATAATTGTATGTGTCAAATTTGTTTCGAATTTTCTCCCATGTTCTACTAAGAAGCAATGCTGCGCACAGCTCAAGTCTGGGGAGTGATTGCTGTACAACTGGAGCTACTTTGGACTTCGCAATTAGTAACGTCACTTTGAAATCGTTTTCCACAGGAGCTCGAATATAAATACAGCACCCATATGCTAACAGCGATGCGTCAGCAAAACCATGAATTTCAAATTGGTATTGAACTGATGTTAGCACAAAACGTGGAATTTCAATTTCGTTTATATGAGGAAGACTTTCTTGAATTTGTAGCCAACGATTTTCGATCGTTTCATCAACAGGCTTATCCCAATCGACATTTCTCTTCCAGATATCTTGAATTAGAATTTTCATCGACACAACGATTGGGCTCAATAAACCAAGAATGTCAAATATCCTCGACACACAACTCAATATGGATCGTTTTGTCACTATATGTGGTGTTTTAAGCTCAAATCGAAAACAAAAACGATCAGAATTTGATTTCCAGGACATCCCCAGAGTTTTTGAGATATAATCTTTATTCAATTGGCAAATTTGTCCCTCGTTTACAATACCCATACTATCACAATTTGAATTCCATTTTGATAATTCCAACCCAGCTGTTTTCAAAATATTGATTATTTGTTCTTTTTTAACTAAAAGTTCAGAAATAGTCTCCGCTCCAGTCAAGATGTCATCCACATAGACATCTTGTTTTAAAACGTGTGCGCCAATAGGGAATATTTCTTTGTAACTATCTGCGATGAAAGACAAACTTCTTACTGCAAGAAATGGCGCAGCCGAAGTCCCATAGGTGACAGTATTCAATTGATATAACTCAAGTGGCTGGTTGCTGTCACTTCTCCACAAAATTAATTGGAAACTACGATCACTTTCATCCACGAGAAACTGCCTATACATTTTACATATGTCCGCAGTCAAGGCGTATTTATTTAATCGGAAACCAAGAACTGTTATTATCAAGTCTTGTTGAATGATAGGTCCCACCATTAAAACTTCGTTAAGTGAAATATTCGTTGATGTACGCGACGAGGCATCGAAAACGACTCTGAGCTTTGTTGTGGTGCTCTCAGGCCGAAGAACAGAATGATGGGGTATGACATAATGTGGTCTATCAATATTATCCCATGATACCTTTGTCATATGACCAAGCCGAGAGTATTCATTCATGAAATCAACATACAAATTTTTTAACGATTCGTCTCTCAAAAATCTTTTTTCCAAATATGTAAATCGACGTTGGGCTATTTCTAACGATGCTCCCAATTTACTAACAGTCTCTTTGAATGGTAGTCGAACTTTTACTCTGTTAAATTCATCGAAGACTGTTGTATTAACATAATGAGCTTCACAGCGCTCTTCTTCCTCTGTCATTGACGAGTCGTGTGGCTGACACTCTTCAACCTCCCAAAATCGTTTTAAGAGAGTATTTAGCTCATCGTATTTAGTAATGACGTTGCACGTGATCACTTTCGAGGGGACATGTGTATCGATTGTACCAGCTACAATCCATCCTAAAACAGTATTTGTTAAAACGGGGAGCCCCTCACCAAGCACAATTTTTCCTTCAATGAGTAAATCAAAAAAGACTTCTGAGCCAATCAAAACCTCAATACGTTGTGGCACGAAAAAATGGGGATCGGCAAATTCGACACCTTCTGGTATACACCATTGCGAAATGTTTATTCGATTTGATGGCTGTGGAGACGATATGGATTTGATAACCAGAAAGCGAGAGGTGAATTCATAGCTTGATGAACGAGACTTTACATTTGCAGTAACAGAGTGCTTAATTTTGGTTCTGATTTCTGAAACACCCTCAATTTCTTGCATAGTGTTAGTTTTAGGCAAACGAAGACGATCGGCTGTTTCTTGAGTGATCAAATTTATTTCGGAACAAGAATCGAGTAAAGCACGAACTGGCTGAAAGATTCCTAAACCATCTTTCATCAAAACAACAGCAGTCGGCAAAATGCTTTGGCGAAAACTACGATTTACTAATGCTACTTTTCTCGTAATGTGTGTCGATGGAACTTGGCTTGATGTGCAAGGAGTTGGCGGTGGGGTCGATTTGTTTGTCGATGAAGTAGAAGAAGATGGAGTGAACGAAGGCACGTTTGACGATAATCGATGACTAGCTGGATGCGAAGAAACATTTTGGTCTGTGTTGTTAGACGAGAAAGGATTATGTAGCGAAGAATGATGAGAAACACGACATTCACGGCATTTTGTTTTCGATGTGCATTTGGCAACTCTGTGTCCTTTTCGTAAGCAATTAATGCATAGAGAAGCTGATTTAACAAAATCAAATCTACGAGCCACTGGTAGTGCTAAATATGTAGAGCAGCTACTAATTCCATGATCTTTGCTTTGACAATACTCACACAAAGCGTTTGAGGTCATAAGGGAAGTCCCTGGACGCCTATCTTTATATCGAGGTTGCTTGTCACGGTCATGAATTTGAGGGACTGTGGAGCATGACGTTTCTAAAAACTGACAACGTCTACTCAAAATGTTATAGCAATCATCCCACGAAGGCAGTGATTTTAAATCTCGTTTTTCGTTGTAAGCGTTCTTCGATTCTTGGTCTATCTTCGATAAAACTATGTGGATCAACATAGCGTTGACCACATCTACTTCCGAGCCTATTGATAACAAAGATGAACGAATAGCGGAAACATTGTCCAGTATGAACCGCAGACCTGGTGCATTTGGTCTTGTTATCGCATTAATTGAAAATAATGAATTTATCGTATCGATGAAAATCAATGACTTGTTTCCATATCTCTCATTTAAGCGATCAACTGCCTTTTGATAATTTTCCTCACTAACAGGAAACGCATCTACTACGGCTAGTGCTTGTCCTGACAAACAATTTAACAAATAATTGAATTTGTCAATGGTAGGAATGCTTGCCTCTTCGTGAACCAATGTTTTATATGTACTCATGAATCGAGCAAATTCCGAATATTTCCCATCAAATTTGGGTAATTTCAATTGTGGTAATCGAGAATGATGTGATAAACTTTGAGCACTTGTGTTTAAAATACTTTGCTCAATGGTGCTTGAACGACGATGAGTATTCAACCGCCTTAGTATGACAGCTTTTGCAGAAACAAAAGTGTCTTCGATGTCAGACCTTGCATTGTCTGTTGGGCACATTTTCTCTATTTGCGATTGAATGTGGCTTATCTGCTTGAAATAAGATTCTAGAATTTGTAATCTACATTCAAGAATCGTATTATCCAATGAATCACCATCTTTTTCTATTTTTGTTTTTAACATTCCAATATTTCGTTTCATTGAGCTTCTCTGGGACTTCAACATTGTTAATTCCTGGTTGGGCTCATCTTTTTGTTTTTCGTCGTTACCCATTTTCGTAATGTTAACTATGTGTTGCAATGTTCAATAAATGTTATGAATTGACAGCAAATGTTTCCTTACAATAACTCTGTTAACAGTAATTGATGTACATATGTTTAGAAATAGGAAATTTTGTATGTAAACCTTGATATATTCGTTTGTTTACATTACAAAGATCGATTGTGACATACAAAAAGATTTGCTGCGATGTTAACGACAAATAATTTATAAAACGAAGGGGGAATAATGAAGCTTTAGGTGAGAGTGCTTCCAACGAAAGACAGGTAAAAGGAATCCAAATTGAGTGAGAATGAACGAAACGATAGATTGAGTGATATTCGAAGAGACAATGAGCGAGAGTGATGTGGAGAGTAAGTGAGCGCGAGATAATCGAAGAGTGTTGTTGAGATAAATTCAAACGATGACAATTATATACTGAAGAAAACGGTATTCGTCGGTATGTATATTCGATATATGTACAAATATATGTTTTATATCCAACGATGATGGTTGAGACAAATAAAACTCAAGATGTACTTACAATGCGACGACTATGTCTGTAGGCTAATGATTATGCCAATCAGTAATGTTTTTTGTTGTACCTTACGCTGCTGCTAAATTCTAATGCTGCTACGATATGAGATGATGAATGCAGAAAGATGAGACGATGGTTTCGGGGGGTATGGTGGCTAGCACAGCGCATCCAACGATGTATTCAATGATGATGTAACTCCTCCTGCTTCCAGCTGTAAAGCGAAGCGTCGGCATATGATCACAAAAAAACGATGGTAAAAAATCCCTTGCTTCCAGCTGTATAAGCGAAGCGTCGGCTTTGTTTCTCGATGAAATTTAGATTTTTTTTTATAACAATTAACATCAAATGATGATATTGCTTTTTTGCAAATTATACTGTTATATTTCAAAGAACCCAAAAATATTTGTCATATAATTGTGTCCTGTCACGGTCGCCAAATTATGTTTGGATTAAAATGAAAGACAACGACAAGTTATTTTGATGCTTCCACTTTAATGGTCGAAAACGTTCTTCCTGTACAAAGTAGACTTAACAACTAAAAGAGTACAAAAAAGCAATATTTCTTTGCTATGTTGAGAGATATAAAGTAATCGAATTCAAAGTAATCGTATTCATGTAATGTACTAAGGTGTGGTTACACTTAAAACTAGAATTTCAAAAATTATAAAAAACACGGGAATTCAAAGTGACTCAACAACAATATTTTTGAGTGCAAGCATATAATGTTCATAAACTAGCATAACATGTTTGGGACATATATGTTAATATGTTAGAACATATTATGTTTGGGACATAAAATGTTTGTAAATATAATATGCTTGGATGCAAACATATATTAATTTAGAAATAGCCTATAAACATATATGTGTTTAGTAGCTTGGAGCGCTATTTAACAGGGAGCGATATTGAATTAAGTTGGTGGTTGTTGCTTGTTATTACAAAATTAACATTTTATTTTTCCTTGGGCAATTGATCAGCTACTTCTTTGATCCTTACAAACTGTGTGGTCCGCTGTTCGAATCCCCGTCCGGCAAAAGGTAAAATTAAAATAAAAAAAATCATAAAATTGATTAATTTCTTCTACAATGTTTGTATTACAGAAAAAGGTGCTAAGGACTAAAAAATCTCGTGGAAGTGAGAAAGATGTGGGGAATATACAATTGGGCAGAAACAAAATTTTGAGCATTCAGGTCGAAAACCTATGTTGTTAGCACCTATATTACCTATTTATTTTCATAATTCATTATGATTGTAAATATATAAATAAATAAATAAAATTTTGAGCACAATATTGTTTGGGAGAATTTTTTTTAAGCATATAATATTTTTGGGTGCAAAATGCTTCCAAACATATTATATGGTCACATAATAACATATTGTTTTTTGGAAGACAACACTATTGAATTTGGATGCAAAAATACAAAATGTTTGGAACTTAGACTACCCAAACATATATTGTTTAGACCAATATGCTTTCAAACTTATTATATATTGGTAGAGATCAAACATATAAATGTTTGGGCAATACCCAAAAATGTGTATGCTTGAAGCAAAATATGTTTGGGAGTATATGTTACAGAAGCGATTTTTTGTGAGGGTGTGGTATATATTAGACAAATAAAGTATGTATAGGTAAGTATACAAATAATTACGAATCGATATGGACTTTTGCACGGTACGTAGAGAGCCAGAATTGAAATATGGGGGTCGCTTATATGTGGGCTATATACAATTATGAACTTGATATGGACCAATTTTTGTGTGATTGGGGATCGATTTATCTGAGGGCTATATATAATATAGACCGATATGGACCTAGTTAGGCATGGTTATTAACGGCCATATACTAGCACAATGTACCAAATTTCAACTGACTCGGATGAAATTTGCTCCTCCAAGAGGCTCCAAAACCAAATCTCGGGATCGGTTTATATGGGGGCTATATATGATTATGGACTGATATGGACCACTTTTGGCATGGTTGTTAAATATCATATACTACCACCACGTACCAAATTTCAACCAGATCGGATGAATTTTGCTTCTCCAAAAGGCACCGGAGGTCAAATTTGGGGATCGGTTTATATGGGGGCTATATAAAATTATGGACTGATATGAACCAATTCCTGCATGGCTGTTGGATACCATATACTAACATCACGTACCAAATTTCAACCGAATCGGATGAATTTTGCTCTTCCAAGAGGCTCCGGAGGTCAAATCTGGGGATCGGTTTATATGGGGGCTATATATAATTATTGACCTATTTCGATCAATTTTTGAATGGGTGTTTGAGGCCATATATTAACACCACGTACCAAATTTCAACTGAATCAGATGAATTTTAGTCGTCCAAGAGGCTCCGGAGTTCAAATCTGGTGATCGGTTTATATGGGGGCTATATATAATTATGGACCGATGTGGACCAATTTTGGCATGGTTGTTAAATATCATATACTACCACCACGTACCAAATTTCAACCAGATCGGATGAATTTTGCTTCTCCAAAAGGTACCGGAGGTCAAATCTGGGGATCGGTTTATATGGGGGCTATATATAATTATGGACTGATATGAACCAATTCCTGCATGGCTGTTGGATACCATATACTAACATCACGTACCAAATTTCAAATGAGGCCATATATTAACACCACGTACCAAATTTCAAGTGAATCAGATGAATTTTGGTCGTCTAAGAGGCTCCGGAGTTCAAATCTGGTGATCGGTTTATATGTCGGCTATATGTAATTATGCACCGATGTGGACCGATTTTTGCATGGTCATTAGAAACCATACACTTACACCATGTACCAAATTTCAGCTGGATCGGTTAAAATTTGCGTCTCTTAGAGCTCCGCAAGCCAAATCGGGGGATCGGTTTATATGGGGGCTTTATATAATTATGGACCGATGTGGACTAATTTTCGCATGGTTATTAGAGACCATATACTAACACCTTGTACCAAATTTCTGCCGGATCGGATGAAATTTGCTTCTCTTAGAGGCTCCGCAAGCCAAATTTGGGGTCCGTTTATATGAGGGCTATACGTAAAAGTGGACCGATATGGCCCATTTGCAGTACGATCCGACCTACATCAATAATAACTACTTGTGCAAAGTTTCAAGTCGATAGCTTGTTTCGTTCGGAAGGTTGAGTGATTTCAACAGACGGACGGACGGACATGCTCAGATCGACTCGGAATTTCACCACGACCCAGAATATATATACTTTATGGGGTCTTAGAGCAATATTTCAATGTGTTACAAACGGAATGACAAAGTTAATATACCCCCCATCCCATGGTGGAAGGTATAGGTTAGGTTAGGTTAAAGTGGCAGCCCGATTAAATTTCAGGCTCACTTAGACTATTCAGTCCATTGTGATACCACATTTAACTAAAAGTACCTATTACATATGGGCACTTCTAGTCTTAACCACTGAACCTTCTCTATTATTAACTTTTGTGGAACCAACCAGATTGCTCCAAAAACATTAACAAACTACTTAAGTTAACGTTTTCCAGGTCAGCCAGTAATCTAAAGCTATATGCTCCTAAAATTCGCTTACGCCTTACACAAAAAGCAGGACACTCACACAAGAGGTGTTTAATTGATTCCTTTTCCTCCACGTCATGACAGCTTATACAATAGTCATTATACTTCGCACCTATAGTTTTTGCAAATTAGCCTATCAGGCAGCGACCCGTTATAGCAGATATTAGGAGTGCTATCTGACGCCTTGAGAACACTAGCATATCTAGTGTGCGGTTTAAGTTTAAATGGGGCCATATTTGCTTGGTGTCGTTACAACCCTTGCAATTTTCCCATCGAATATTGGCCATCATAACAGCCTTCTCACGCAGTAAGAGCTTGCAGGTGGCCAGAGGCATACCAACAGATTCTAGTTCCCCTGGAATATGTAAGGTAGTTCCTAGCCTTGCTAACACATCTGCTTCATAGTTCCCCGGTATGTTCCTATGACCAGGCACCCATATTAGGTGAATATTGTACTGCTCAGCCATCTCATTGAGAGATTTGCGGCAGTCGATGGCCGTTTTCGAGTTGAGGAACACACATATGTTTAGAAATAGGAAATTTTGTATGTAAACCTTGATATATTCGTTTGTTTACATTACAAAGATCGATTGTGACATACAAAAAGATTTGCTGCGATGTTAACGACAAATAATTTATAAAACGAAGGGGGAATAATGAAGCTTTAGGTGAGAGTGCTTCCAACGAAAGACAGGTAAAAGGAATCCAAATTGAGTGAGAATGAACGAAACGATAGATTGAGTGATATTCGAAGAGACAATGAGCGAGAGTGATGTGGAGAGTAAGTGAGCGCGAGATAATCGAAGAGTGTTGTTGAGATAAATTCAAACGATGACAATTATATACTGAAGAAAACGGTATTCGTCGGTATGTATATTCGATATATGTACAAATATATGTTTTATATCCAACGATGATGGTTGAGACAAATAAAACTCAAGATGTACTTACAATGCGACGACTATGTCTGTAGGCTAATGATTATGCCAATCAGTAATGTTTTTTGTTGTACCTTACGCTGCTGCTAAATTCTAATGCTGCTACGATATGAGATGATGAATGCAGAAAGATGAGACGATGGTTTCGGGGGGTATGGTGGCTAGCACAGCGCATCCAACGATGTATTCAATGATGATGTAACTCCTCCTGCTTCCAGCTGTAAAGCGAAGCGTCGGCATATGATCACAAAAAAACGATGGTAAAAAATCCCTTGCTTCCAGCTGTATAAGCGAAGCGTCGGCTTTGTTTCTCGATGAAATTTAGATTTTTTTTTATAACAATTAACATCAAATGATGATATTGCTTTTTTGCAAATTATACTGTTATATTTCAAAGAACCCAAAAATATTTGTCATATAATTGTGTCCTGTCACGGTCGCCAAATTATGTTTGGATTAAAATGAAAGACAACGACAAGTTATTTTGATGCTTCCACTTTAATGGTCGAAAACGTTCTTCCTGTACAAAGTAGACTTAACAACTAAAAGAGTACAAAAAAGCAATATTTCTTTGCTATGTTGAGAGATATAAAGTAATCGAATTCAAAGTAATCGTATTCATGTAATGTACTAAGGTGTGGTTACACTTAAAACTAGAATTTCAAAAATTATAAAAAACACGGGAATTCAAAGTGACTCAACAACAATATTTTTGAGTGCAAGCATATAATGTTCATAAACTAGCATAACATGTTTGGGACATATATGTTAATATGTTAGAACATATTATGTTTGGGACATAAAATGTTTGTAAATATAATATGCTTGGATGCAAACATATATTAATTTAGAAATAGCCTATAAACATATATGTGTTTAGTAGCTTGGAGCGCTATTTAACAGGGAGCGATATTGAATTAAGTTGGTGGTTGTTGCTTGTTATTACAAAATTAACATTTTATTTTTCCTTGGGCAATTGATCAGCTACTTCTTTGATCCTTACAAACTGTGTGGTCCGCTGTTCGAATCCCCGTCCGGCAAAAGGTAAAATTAAAATAAAAAAAATCATAAAATTGATTAATTTCTTCTACAATGTTTGTATTACAGAAAAAGGTGCTAAGGACTAAAAAATCTCGTGGAAGTGAGAAAGATGTGGGGAATATACAATTGGGCAGAAACAAAATTTTGAGCATTCAGGTCGAAAACCTATGTTGTTAGCACCTATATTACCTATTTATTTTCATAATTCATTATGATTGTAAATATATAAATAAATAAATAAAATTTTGAGCACAATATTGTTTGGGAGAATTTTTTTTAAGCATATAATATTTTTGGGTGCAAAATGCTTCCAAACATATTATATGGTCACATAATAACATATTGTTTTTTGGAAGACAACACTATTGAATTTGGATGCAAAAATACAAAATGTTTGGAACTTAGACTACCCAAACATATATTGTTTAGACCAATATGCTTTCAAACTTATTATATATTGGTAGAGATCAAACATATAAATGTTTGGGCAATACCCAAAAATGTGTATGCTTGAAGCAAAATATGTTTGGGAGTATATGTTACAGAAGCGATTTTTTGTGAGGGTGTGGTATATATTAGACAAATAAAGTATGTATAGGTAAGTATACAAATAATTACGAATCGATATGGACTTTTGCACGGTACGTAGAGAGCCAGAATTGAAATATGGGGGTCGCTTATATGTGGGCTATATACAATTATGAACTTGATATGGACCAATTTTTGTGTGATTGGGGATCGATTTATCTGAGGGCTATATATAATATAGACCGATATGGACCTAGTTAGGCATGGTTATTAACGGCCATATACTAGCACAATGTACCAAATTTCAACTGACTCGGATGAAATTTGCTCCTCCAAGAGGCTCCAAAACCAAATCTCGGGATCGGTTTATATGGGGGCTATATATGATTATGGACTGATATGGACCACTTTTGGCATGGTTGTTAAATATCATATACTACCACCACGTACCAAATTTCAACCAGATCGGATGAATTTTGCTTCTCCAAAAGGCACCGGAGGTCAAATTTGGGGATCGGTTTATATGGGGGCTATATAAAATTATGGACTGATATGAACCAATTCCTGCATGGCTGTTGGATACCATATACTAACATCACGTACCAAATTTCAACCGAATCGGATGAATTTTGCTCTTCCAAGAGGCTCCGGAGGTCAAATCTGGGGATCGGTTTATATGGGGGCTATATATAATTATTGACCTATTTCGATCAATTTTTGAATGGGTGTTTGAGGCCATATATTAACACCACGTACCAAATTTCAACTGAATCAGATGAATTTTAGTCGTCCAAGAGGCTCCGGAGTTCAAATCTGGTGATCGGTTTATATGGGGGCTATATATAATTATGGACCGATGTGGACCAATTTTGGCATGGTTGTTAAATATCATATACTACCACCACGTACCAAATTTCAACCAGATCGGATGAATTTTGCTTCTCCAAAAGGTACCGGAGGTCAAATCTGGGGATCGGTTTATATGGGGGCTATATATAATTATGGACTGATATGAACCAATTCCTGCATGGCTGTTGGATACCATATACTAACATCACGTACCAAATTTCAAATGAGGCCATATATTAACACCACGTACCAAATTTCAAGTGAATCAGATGAATTTTGGTCGTCTAAGAGGCTCCGGAGTTCAAATCTGGTGATCGGTTTATATGTCGGCTATATGTAATTATGCACCGATGTGGACCGATTTTTGCATGGTCATTAGAAACCATACACTTACACCATGTACCAAATTTCAGCTGGATCGGTTAAAATTTGCGTCTCTTAGAGCTCCGCAAGCCAAATCGGGGGATCGGTTTATATGGGGGCTTTATATAATTATGGACCGATGTGGACTAATTTTCGCATGGTTATTAGAGACCATATACTAACACCTTGTACCAAATTTCTGCCGGATCGGATGAAATTTGCTTCTCTTAGAGGCTCCGCAAGCCAAATTTGGGGTCCGTTTATATGAGGGCTATACGTAAAAGTGGACCGATATGGCCCATTTGCAGTACGATCCGACCTACATCAATAATAACTACTTGTGCAAAGTTTCAAGTCGATAGCTTGTTTCGTTCGGAAGGTTGAGTGATTTCAACAGACGGACGGACGGACATGCTCAGATCGACTCGGAATTTCACCACGACCCAGAATATATATACTTTATGGGGTCTTAGAGCAATATTTCAATGTGTTACAAACGGAATGACAAAGTTAATATACCCCCCATCCCATGGTGGAAGGTATAGGTTAGGTTAGGTTAAAGTGGCAGCCCGATTAAATTTCAGGCTCACTTAGACTATTCAGTCCATTGTGATACCACATTTAACTAAAAGTACCTATTACATATGGGCACTTCTAGTCTTAACCACTGAACCTTCTCTATTATTAACTTTTGTGGAACCAACCAGATTGCTCCAAAAACATTAACAAACTACTTAAGTTAACGTTTTCCAGGTCAGCCAGTAATCTAAAGCTATATGCTCCTAAAATTCGCTTACGCCTTACACAAAAAGCAGGACACTCACACAAGAGGTGTTTAATTGATTCCTTTTCCTCCACGTCATGACAGCTTATACAATAGTCATTATACTTCGCACCTATAGTTTTTGCAAATTAGCCTATCAGGCAGCGACCCGTTATAGCAGATATTAGGAGTGCTATCTGACGCCTTGAGAACACTAGCATATCTAGTGTGCGGTTTAAGTTTAAATGGGGCCATATTTGCTTGGTGTCGTTACAACCCTTGCAATTTTCCCATCGAATATTGGCCATCATAACAGCCTTCTCACGCAGTAAGAGCTTGCAGGTGGCCAGAGGCATACCAACAGATTCTAGTTCCCCTGGAATATGTAAGGTAGTTCCTAGCCTTGCTAACACATCTGCTTCATAGTTCCCCGGTATGTTCCTATGACCAGGCACCCATATTAGGTGAATATTGTACTGCTCAGCCATCTCATTGAGAGATTTGCGGCAGTCGATGGCCGTTTTCGAGTTGAGGAACACAGAGTCCAAGGATTTTATTGCAGGTTGACTGTCTGAGTATATATTAATGCCAATATTTGTTGGAACATTACTTCTCAGCCAATTCGCCACCTCTCTTATTGCTAATATTTCAGCCTGAAAAACACTACAGTGATTAGGTAATCTTTTCGCTATTCGAATTTCCAGATCTTTAGAATATACTCCGAACCCCACTTGTCCATTCAATTTGGAGCCATCAGTATAGAAATCTATATATCTTTTATTCCCCGGGGTCTGTGTACACAACGCCTCACTGTTGGGAATTAGAGTTTCAAACTTTTTGTCGAAAAGTGGTTTTGCCAGGGTATAATCCACTACGTTAGGCACATCTGGCATTACTTTGAGGACCGAACTATGACCGTACATTTTTTCCGACCACAGCGATAGCTCGCGCAACCGCACAGCCGTTGTTGCAGCTGACTGTTTGGCCAAAATGTCTAAAGGCAATAGATTTAGCATGACATTAAGGGAGTCTGTTCCTGTCTTACTAAATGCGCCTGAGATACATAAGCTCGCCATACGCTGAACTTTATCTAAACAAGTCGGTTTCTGAAGTGCCGGCCACCAGACTACAACACCATATAGCATTATAGGTCTAACCACTGCCGTGTATAGCCAATGCACAATTTTTGGTCTTAGTCCCCACTTTTTCCCTATTGCCTTTTTGCACGAGTACAAAGCTACCGTGGCTTTTCTCGCCCTCTCTTCAATATTAAGCCTAAAATTCAGCTTCCTGTCCAAAATAACGCCAAGGTATTTTGCACACTCACCAAAGGGAATTTCAGTACCCCCTAAGGAAATGGGCCTAACCGTGGGAGTTTTGCGATCTTTGCAGTACATGACTATTTCTGTCTTTGCTGGATTTACACCAAGACCATTATCTTTCGCCCATTTCTCAGTCATCCGGAGAGCTCTCTGTATAATATCTCTGATTGTGGATGGGAATTTTCCCCTGACTGCTAGCGCCACATCATCTGCGTATGCCACCACTTTTATCCTTTCTTGTTCTAGAGAAACCAGAAGGTTGTTTATAGCAACATTCCAAAGAAGAGGTGATAGAACTCCTCCTTGGGAAGTGCCTCTGTTCACATACCTTTGTATGTTTGCTTGCCCTAGTGTGGCTGAAATACGTCTCTTCATTAGAAGTTCGTCTAACAGCCTAAGAATACCTGGATCAACATTCAGAGTTGTCAGTCCATTTAATATCGAGCTCGGATAGATATTATTGAACGCCCCTTCGATGTTTAGAAACGCCACGATTGTGTATTCTTTGACAGATAGTGAGCTTTCAATAAAGCTGACCAGTTCATGCAATGCGGTCTCAGTAGACCTGCCCTTCGAGTATGCATGCTGTCGTTTCGAGAGCAAACCTGAGTCCACGGTAGTTCTAAGATACATGTCTATCATCCTCTCCAGGGTCTTAAGTAGGAATGAGGATAAGCTGATTGGTCGGAAATCCTTCGCACTCGAGTGAGAGGCTTTTCCTGCTTTAGGTATGAAGACGACTTTTGTTTTTCTCCACTTTTCTGGAATATATGCTAAGTTTACACATTGTTTATATATCACCGTCAACCAGGGGATAATTCTTCCAGCCACTGCCTGTAACTCCGCCGGAGTAATTCCATCAGGTCCGGGGGATTTGAATGGTCCAAAGCTATTTAAAGCCCATTTTATTCTAGATTCCGACACAATTTCCTCGATAGGAAATGATCGCTGAGCCTCTGTTACACCGCCGGAACATGGTTCAACCGTCTGATTTCCAGGGAAGTGTGTGTCCAAAAGTACCTCCAACGTCTCCTCACTGGACGTTGTCCAATTTCCCTCCGATGTTTTAATGAAACCTGGAGCGGTGTTAGTGGATGCTAGTACCTTCCGTAGTCTGGAAGCCTCTGACGTATTCTCAATACTGCTACAGTAATCATCCCAAGAGTTTTGTTGAGACCTTCTCAGTTCTCGTTCACCCAGAAAAAAGGGGCTCTAATGCCAACTGAACTTTATTTTAGTTCATGAAGATTAGTTGATTTTAGTTAAATTTTGCACAATA
This sequence comes from Haematobia irritans, assembly GCF_050003625.1. Classification (NCBI taxonomy): domain Eukaryota; kingdom Metazoa; phylum Arthropoda; class Insecta; order Diptera; family Muscidae; genus Haematobia; species Haematobia irritans. Next base: position 70,971,738 of record NC_134398.1, on the reverse strand, counting down.
TGAGTAAATGTTCCTTAGTTGAATAATTTTTTGCTATCTTTAATGACATGAACTAAAAATAAGAAAAAAAGTTGTATACAAATATAGTACACAATTTTACTAAAAAATAAAATAGTTCATATTTTCCTAAAATGGCTGAAGTTTGCTTAAATTGAGTTCATAAGTCTCTCAAATGAGTAAATTTTACTAAAATTGTAGCTGTCATGAACTTCGTATAGCGCTAAAGACATTTTAACAATTTTTAAATCCAATTTTTTCTTTCAACATATGAAATTTTCTTAAACAAGAGAAAAAAATTAATTATTTTTAATAAATTTTCTTCAATTTGACAAAAAGTATTAACTTATTTGTAACATGTTGCAATTAGAAAACAATTTTAGTTAAAATTTTCTAAAATAAACCTACATTTTCTTCCACGCTGGGTTCACTTTTTTTTGGGTGTTTATATTCTCTCAGATTCATCTTGTAAGTGTCCCAATCCTCCGGAGCTCTTGTGGACTTTGCTTTGTTAAAGAGCTTCCTGCAGGATTTCCTCATATTACTTAACTCCGTAGTCCACCATGGCGGTCGATTTTTTCCCCTTTCAGCTTTCAGTGAAATGTTGAAGGCCTTAGTAATCCGCTCCACTGCGTGTTCGATATCTTGCACAGTGCTCATATTTGTCTCCGGCACTTCCGGTATCATCAAATTGAACGATTCCCTATACCTATTCCAATCAGCTTTCCTAACATTTGGCGGAAATATGGTCTTTGAAGTACGAACAGCCAATCTGAAACTGATGTAGCGATGATCTGAGAAGCTATGTTCCCTCAACACTTGCCACTCAGATATCTTATCATTCAGTTCCGGAGAGGTCAACGTTACGTCCAAAACCTCTTGTCTGTTCCTGGTGACGAAGGTTGGTGCATCTCCCTTATTGCAAACTACCAGGTTAGTACGCAAAATAAACTCTATTAGCGACTCTCCCCTTGCATTAGTATCACTACTTCCCCAAATACTATGATGTGCATTTGCATCGCATCCCATAATGAGTTTTGTCTTTGTTTTTAGTGACTCCTCAGCTAAGGTCTTAACGGCACAGGGTGGCATATCCCTATCATGTCCCATGTAGACCGAAGATACCCAATATTTGCATGTGGATATCTCTAGACTGGCTACGACAGTGTCTGCATTGCTCAATGAAGGAAGCAGAAACAAGTTTAGTTCGTTTTTAGCAATTATACATGCTCGATTTATATCGTTACCGGTATTATGCAAAAGTTTGAAACCCGGAGTGCTTAATTCACAGATCTTGTTCTTATATATGTATGGTTCTTGAATAAGAACTATATCTATGTCTCCTTTCATCAGGAGAACTTTTAAGGCAGCACAAGCGGCCTTACAATGGTGAATATTTATCTGGAGGAACCGTAGAACCATCCAAATTTTCAACCACCGTCACATCAGCCGCTTCAATTGAGTCATCAAGGGCTTCCTCTTCACAGATCTCGGTGACTCTCGCAACAATCCGCGGTTCAGCTTTGGTGAGGCTTGAGCCTGTAGAAACTTCCCGCATATGATTTTCGCCATAGTCTGTAGGTTTTATGTCTCCTTCGGCTTCGCTAGGAGATTTTTTCACTGCTGACTCTACCGGAGGCTTGTCCGTTTCGGTATCCTTTGGCTGATCGCTTTTGTATACCTTCATATGGATATCATGAAAGCCATAACTTACGCGTCCTTGGGTCTGGGTTAGATGTGGCAGCGACTCTATGTTTAATATAAACACCGCATGTCGTCTTGGTCCATCCACCTCATCCAAACGACCAACCCTCCAATCGGCGGTTGGAAGATCTGGGTTACATTCTTTTAGTCTCTCTAGTATTGACTCAGGATCAGGAGGGTTTGCCGGTATCCATGCATGTGCTCTAGGTTTAGCCGGTATGTCTTTTTTATCGACTAACTCCAAAGCGGCTCCTTCCCAAACTTCACCAATTAGCATCAATGCAGCTTTAAAGCAATCCATAGACCTCTGGTCTGCAAAAGCTATTAACTTATATCGTCCTTGATACCATCCAGCATCTTGCCGTCGAGGACTTGGTCCGGGAAACTTTTTTCGCACCTCTGAGTAGACACCAGACATCGCGTTCTCAATTTCCCCCCATTTTTGCCTTGGAATCATACCGTCCAATGCTCCTTTATTAATAATAGCCATCACAAGGCTGTCTTTTGCAACTGAGGCAAACGATCTTTGATCCCGTTTGGAGGATGGTAGCTCATCCGGTGATCGTTCCCTTTTTCCAGCTTCAAGAATTCCTTGAGCCCATTTTAAGGAATCGCTTTGCTTAGCCGACAACGTGCTTGGGTCGACTGATCCTAATTTCTTTAGGATAAACAAAGCATTTCTTCGTTCCTTGAATCTCTTTCGAGAGGGATTGCCTCCTTTTGATGTCGTCACCTTAGAAAAGGTTCGACTTGCCAAAGTGTCACCGCCAGTCGACCCGTCTACAGGTCGATTAATTGGGCCTGACTCTTGGTCGCTGCCCAAATTTATAACTTCAGTCGTTACCCGTCCACTGGGCCCTGAAGTTAGCAACCCAGTGGATGACTTTGAATTTCGCTGCATGGTGGTTTATTATTTCCACCACACGTGAAATTCGTAATAAGTACTTATTACGATGAAATACTCCGCTATTAGAAAACACGTCCGTTCAGTTCGACGGTTGAATAATAATGTTATGTCTCCAATATAACATATTAACATATATGTCGCAAGCATGATATTCTAGTTCATTAATATTATATGCTTGAACTTAAAAAAATGTGCTAAAAATTTGAGTTCCAAACATATCAATTTTACACCGAAATATATGGAAAATAGTCTTTTTCGTCCGTGTAGTGCTTACAATGAAAAAACATACCCGGTTACAAAGATTTTGTTTTTACACTTCAGACTCGACTTCACGTAGAAATTATGCTATGTTTCAAGTAAAATACGACTTTAAAATAAAATGTTGAAAAACATTTCTTATTTTTAGACACTTTTTGTTTGCTTTGTAGTCAAATGCAAAAAGTCACAAATTTAAAGTTTCATTCATTTTGAAGAATTTTTCTGAATTATTAAAGCCAATTTGACCTTGGTCCAACAAAATCTTCTTTCATGTTAAGATACCGATTTTTAAGTCGATTCACTTAAATATAAAGAAAAAACGCCTTCAAGTAAAAGTTTATCGACTTTTGAACAAAAAAAAAACTTTATGTTAGAGAAATGCGTCTTCTATGCTAAGCAAAATTCGCATTCATTTAACGTTAGTTAAATGAACTAAAAAACGGGAAGAAATATACACAAATGCAACTTAAAAATTTACTAAATTCGTATTTCTATCAAAATAGTTCATTATGTCTTTAAATTTGTAAATTTTACTACAAATGCGCCCATCTTGAACTTCGTGTGGCCCTAAAGACATTATTGCATTTTTTTTAACGAATCAATATTTTCTAAAATTAATTTTTTTCTTCCTGGTGGGTTCACTGTTTTTTTTTTTTCAGTGTACATATATATGACGAAGTTATACGATCGAACATAGTTATAGCATACTCGCAAGGACCACATCTCCAGTTCGTTATTGCCGTTGTTCACGGAAAGATTTTTTTCGTAATTTTTATGAAACAAAAAACCTTTATTAACTACATTCTTCATTAAATTTCATTAAAGATATGAAATTTATTCATAACAGCTATGAAACATTTCAGTAAAAGAACGTACAATTTCGTAAAAGGTTCTTTGATTGTAAAATATCGACAAATCTCATTCGTTTTAGCAAGAGAATTCATTCAGTCTAAAGAACGTAAAGTCAAATTTTCTCGTGAGGTAATTCATTTTTCCCATAAATCAATTTTTTTTCTGTATATATTAGTCACTTGGAATTTAACTGAATTTGGTATTATTAAAATGTTCACAACTTCTTCTTACTTCTGATTTTATTTCCATTTTCAATGCTATTAAAAGTACAGCTAAAAATATCAATAAAATATTTTGAAAAGTTGGTTGAAATTGTAAGCGTAATCTTAATAAAATTAACATTTTAATAAATAAAAAATTAAAAATATAATTGAAAATTGTGCTAGGCAAATTTTTATATGGATACTGTTCGTTCATTAAATTTTTACTCACCAAAAAATGTAGCTCGTAATTTATAACAAGTTTATATATAAAAAGTTTAACTTTAATTTTGTTCATCACAATTACAACCAGTTAGTTCAATTTTACAGAAAATTGTGAAATTCTCGTGATAATTATTATTTTGAACTCTTTTGACATAATTATTATTTTAGACATAATTATTTTGTGGTTTGAAAAAATTGAATTTCAAATCTTTATGCTTTATTTGTGTATAGTTGTTTGCCCCTTTTTAGTTAATTTATCTAATATACTTAAAAAATTTTTAAAGTCAAGAAAACTTTCTAAAGACATTTAAATTTAAAATTTAAATAAAATAAATTAAATATTTTTTGTTTTAGATTAGTGAGTAAATTTCTGGGTATATAAAGAGAACATGACATAAGAAAAATGCAACCCCATTCATTCGTATTCATTATGGAATCTTTAATTATCAGGTAACGCAAAACTTTTGTGAAACAACATTACTGCACGGACGAAAAAGACTGTTTTTCATATGTTTGGGTGTAAAAATTATATGTTTGTAACTTAAATTTTTGAACAAAATATTTTTAAGTACACGCATATAATGTTCATAAATGAACATAACGTGTTTGGGAGACATATATGTAAATATGTTAGAACATATTATGTTTGGGACATAAAATGTTTGTAAATATAATATGCTTAGATGCAAACATATATTAATTTAGAAATAGCCTATAAACATATATGTGTTTAGAAAGAGAGACCTAGAGAAAACTTCATTAAAGTTTTTTTCTACCAGTGTATGCTCTAAGGTGAAACATAATATGTTTGAATAATACAAACAATATTTTGTTTGAACCAATCCTGAAAATATATATGCTTGAAGCAAAATGTGTTTGGGGTATATGTTACAGAAGCGCTTTTTTTGAGGGTGTGGGAAATTTAATTAATTTTGTAATATATTTTTTAGACATAGTTTATTAATAAAACAAGTAAGGAAAGTCTAAAGTCGGGCGGGGCCGACTATATTATATCCTGCAACACTTTGTAGATCCACATTTTCGATCTATATCAAATCCGTCAAATGTGTTGGGTGCTATATATAAAGGTTTTTGTCCCAAATACATACATTTAAATCTGACTCCATCTGAACAAAATTTATAATCTATAGACTTAAAATTTAAGTCGGCTAATGCCCTGGGATTGTACACTATGTTAGTAAAAAAAATATATGGGAAACATTTGAATCGGAACAAATTTTGAGGCAACTTCGCAAAAGTGTATTCATGATTTATCGGTCGATAGATATGTATTGGAAATAAAGGAAAATTTGAGTCACTTTTACAAGTTTTCGACTTAGCAGTGGCGATTTTATAAGGAAAATGTGGGTATTTCCCAAATCGGAAAAACATATATATGGAAGCTATATAGAAATCTGAACCGATTTCAACCAAAATTGACATGCATACTTAGTATTTTAATTCTACTCCCTGTGCAAAATGTCACATAAATCGGATTCCAACTTTGACCTCTGTGGTCATGTGACGGAAATTCGGGCGAAAGATATATATGGGAGCTATATCTAAGTCTGAACCGATTTCAATAAAATTTAGCACACTTGACTACACTACTAATTGTACTCCTAGTGCATTTCCACCAAATTCGGCTAAAACTCTGGCTTCTGGGGCGATAGAAGTCCATATCGAGCGAAAGATATATATGAGAGCTATATCTCAATCTGAACCGATTTCAATCAAATTTGGCACACTTGACTATACTACATGTTGTTCTCCTGGTGCAAAATTGTAAGCAAATTGGTATAAAACTCTGGCTTCTAGGTCCATATAAGTCCATATCGGGCGGAAGATATATATGGAAGCTATATCTAAATCCGAACCGATTTCTTCCAAAATCAATAGGCTTCTATTCTAAAACAGGAACATGTGCCAAATGTGAAGGCGATTGGACTTAAACTGCGACCTAGACTTTGATCACAAAAATGTGTTCACAGACAGACGGACCGACAGACGGACATGGCTAGATCGACTCAGGGACCCACCCTGAGCATTATTGCCAAAGACACCATGTGTCTATCTAGTCTCCTTCTGGGTGTTGCAAACATATGCACTAACTTATAATACCCTGTTCCACAGTGTGGCGCAGGGTATAATTATTCTTTAAGGCCAGTAGATGTTGGTAAGATTCTTAATAAATATAACTTATATACACTCAGAAAAAAGCGAACCCACCATGAAAGAAAATGTAGGTTAATTTTAGAAAGTTTTAACTAAAATGTTTTTCTAATTGCAACATCACTCAAGAAAAGTATACTTGGATCCAAAGATTTTGACCTTCTCTTAAGGATTTTGGTATTGATTCCGAGCCAAAGATGCGGCTTCTTTAAAATAAAGAGATTTTTAGCGACCTATCTAGCCTTAAATCTAGGATAAATAAAACTAAATTTAGGATTCAGATCTCATTAACGAATTTTCATTTTTTTCGCGGTGTATTAATGAAGCTATTCACGTACAAAAAATGCCAGTTTAAAAATCCAAATTATAGCGGATACCTCAAAGTAAAAATGTTTTCTTAATTCCAAAAAAACTTTAATCCAAAGATGCTAAATCTTCAAAATAAGTCTTAGCCCATATTTGAAGCTTTTTTAACATAAATCTAAAGATTCAATATTTCAGTTTTTTAAGGGCGATTTTTTTAAATCAAAAATGTGTTTCTTTATTTTAAGTAAAATTTGTCCATAGTTCAAAGGCATGAGACTTTAGCGTCCTAAAAATTTCTGAAGTAAAGATTATAAACTTTGTTTTAATTAAAATGTCATTGTTTTGAAGAAATCTGTCCTTTATATTTTGTAAATTTCGTATCCTAAAATTTAGGTTGCAAAATCTTTAATATCACGTAAATATTTTTTTCAGTGATGATACTAATAAGTTAAACATTTTTGTCGAATTTAAAAATAATATTTTTTCTATTGTTTAAGAAAATTTCATATCGCGAAGAAAAAGAATGAGAAACTTATGAATGCAATTTAAGTAACCTTCACCCATTTTATGAAAATATGAAAATAAATGTAGTAAAATTGTGTACTTTGTATGTATAAAACTTTTTTCTTATTTTTTCTAATATTTGGCAAAATTTAGCTAAAATCAACTAACATTGTTTTTAAAACAATATTACACAGTTTGGTTTACCACACACGTGGTCAATAAAAAATTCAGTTATTTTTTTATTCTGCAGTATAGTACATAGTATTCTTTCTACTTTCTACGAAAATCACATCGTTCAAACAAAAAAAGTCTTTGTTCTTTTCGCTATACGAAGTTCAGCTTTCTGTAAATTTTTTCATTATACCCACCACCATAGCGTGGTGATGGGCGTATAATAGATTTGTCATTCCGTTTGTAACACATCGAAATATCGATTTCTGACTATATAAAGTCTATATAAAGGGTGATACGGTCAAAATTTGGTCAATATAAACTTGATGTATTTCTTTCAATTTTGCATTTAAAAAACATGAGCATCCCTCATTTTGAAAGTGTGTGTGTGTGTAGAATGTTGCTCCTATTTCGATTTTGGAATTAACTCTTCAGTTGTCAAAATGCCGTCCAAGCAAGAAGAGCAGCGTATCAAAATTTTGCTCGCGCATCGCGAAAATCCGAGCTACTCGCACGCAAAGCTGGTAAAATCGCTAAAAGTTGCCAAATCAACCGTTACAAATGTAATTGAAGTGTTTGGGGAACGTTTGTCGACAGCCAGGAAGTCTGTATTGGGGGGAAATCGAAAACCGGAAGCCGCTGAGACGACGAAGAGAGTTGCCGGTAGTTTCAAGCAAGAAGAGCAGCGTATCAAAATTTTGCTCGCGCATCGCGAAAATCCGAGCTACTCGCACGTAAAGCTGGCAAAATCGCTAAAAGTTGCCAAATCAACCGTTACAAATGTAATTAAACTGTTTGGGGAACGTTTGTCGACAGCCAGGAAGTCTGGATTGGGGGGAAATCGAAAACCGGAAGCCGCTGAGACGACAAAGAGAGTTGCCGGTAGTTTCAAGCGAAACCCTAACCTCTCTCTCCGGGATGCCGAAAATATGCTGGGTGTATCGTCTAAAACCGTGCATCGAGCCAAAAAACGAGCCGGGCTATCGACTTACAAGAAGGTAGTGACTCCAAATGGCGATGATAAACAAAATACGACGGCCAAAGCGCGATCCCGGAGGCTGTACACGACGATGCTGACGAAGTTTGACTGCGTGGTAATGGACGACGAAACCTTCGTCAAAGCCGACTACAAGCAGCTTCCGGGACAGGAGTTTTATACGGCAAAAGGAAGGGAAAAGGTAGCAGATATTTTCAAGCACATAAAACTGTCAAAGTTCGCAAAGAAATATCTGGTTTGGCAAGCCATCTGTACCTGGGGCTTGAAAAGCAACATTTTCATAGCTTCCGGGACTGTCAACCAAGAAATTTACGTGAAAGAGTGTTTGAATAAACGTCTGCTGCCTTTCCTGAAGAAACACGGTTGTTCCGTACTGTTTTGGCCGGATTTGGCATCTTGCCATTATGGTAAAAAGGCCATGGAGTGGTACGCCGCCAACAACGTGCAGGTGGTTCCCAAGGACAAGAACCCTCCCAACACGCCAAAGCTCCGCCCAATTGAGAAATACTGGGCTATTGTCAAGCGGAACCTAAAGAAGACCAAAAAACTGCTAAGGACGAGCAGCAGTTCAAGGCAAACTGGCTTTCTGCGGCGAAGAAGGTGGACAAGGTGGCTGTACAAAATCTGATAGTAGGTGTCAAGCGTGAGGCCCGGCAATTCGGATTTGGAAAAGCGAAAGCCTAACTGAATATTTTCCCTGAATTTTATACTAATTGAACTTGAAAAATAAATTTAATTTGATTTTTTAAATAAACGATTTCACCGATTTACACGCGTTTTCCTTTGACCAAATTTTGACCGTATCACCCTTTATTCTTGATCAGAGAGAAATTCTAAGATATAAGCATGTCCGTCTGTCTGTTGTAATCACGCTACAGCCTTCAATAATGGCACTGTCGTCCTGAAATTTAGCACAGATTCGTTGTTTGTTTGCAGGCAGGCAAGTTCGAAGATGGGCTCAGTGTTGCCAATTTGGTGCTTTTAGCACCAAATTTAGTGCTTTTTGATTTCTAAAAAGCACCAAATTACCTTTTTGGTGCCTTTTCAAAAAAAGCACAAACTTGGTGCTTTCTGACATTTTCATTTAGTGCTTTTGGTGCTTTTTTATTTTGAACAGTATTAAGTTTAATTGATACAAAAATTTTGATTAGACTTTCAAGAGCCGAAGAAACTCAAATTTATTGCCAAATATAGAATTTCATTGTTATGAAGTTGGTATTGATTATTTTTTAATTAATATTGTTATTTAGGGTATTCTGTAGGAAAGTCGAACGATGAATGCCGAATTTTTGAATTTGGTAAAGATGTCATTAAAAACGTTGTATTAAATTCACAAAAGCACGCAGAATTGGAATAAGCAATAGACTTCTTCCATATATTAATATTTTGAAAGTTGAAAAACATGACTGATCAAAATGAATTGGACAAAAGCATTAAAACTGATCAAAGTGTATACTTAAATAGCGGTTCATAATGGTGAGTACTAAGTTCGAGTTTTGCCGCTTAAGTGAAAACTATATCAGTAAAAACGGTATAAATATATGCATATTTGCTGCAAATTTTATTATAATGGGGAATAGCCAAATTTTCACAAAGTTTGTATTCCTTAAAATGAATTATTAAAGAAAAGTAATTGTTGAAAAATGACTATTTTAGCAGCTAAACTCGATCTTAATACCCACCTTAACTTCTTAAAATTCAATTCATAATTCATCTTCGGAACTTTTTTTTTTTTTTTTTTTTTTTTTTTTTTTTTTTTTTTAGTACAGCATTTAATTTTCGATTTTGTGGTGGAAGGTGGTATGTTAGAATTTATAATATATTTTTGGTGCTTTTTGGCCTTGGGGAGTTGGCAACACTGGATGGGCTATACCGGTTCAGGTTTTGTTATAGTCCCCTCTCTGTCTCCATATGAGGACACCTGTTGTTTTGTAATTGTAAATGTACTTATGACAGCTGTATACTGCATCTAAACAAAGCCACGTGGTCGCATTTGATAAGCAAGTGTCATATTCAGTGCCTTCTATTCTTGTTATTGATTCGGATAACTTTCGTAAAATACTTTGAATTGTTTTACGTGTACTAAGAGATCTTATATCTATAATTCTTCGAATATAATATCTCGATTGTCTATAATAAAACTGGTAAGTTTACTGTAATATAATAATAAGTTTATTGTTTAAAATTTCACTGCCAGTTATTGTCTTATCGGACCGTCCCCATTTGGGGACAATGGGCAAAACAGTAATAAATTTTATCATATATCAGGAACCAATTTTGATTATATACATACATCCACTAGGTGGTGCAATGATCGGAAGCAGAAGGTGGACTTCCAAATTCCAACACTCATTGTCAATTACAACCACGGCATGGGAGGTGTCGATCGAATGAATCAGTCAATTAGCATTTATAGTGTCAATAAGGTGAGTTGGTGGTGGCCTATTTTTACATATATTCAGAGAAGGTCTGTCGTAAACTGTAGGGTATTTGACATACATTTACGACATATTTTACCATACATCAAAAACGTCATAAACCTCCTGAAAATACATAGTTTTTGACAATATAAGAATTTATACAGTACACTTATTTTAGAACCGTTTATTTCGTTTTTCCCTATAAAAAATATAGTAAAAACAGGTTTCTATGACTTAGGATATTAAACATAGTTTTTGAAATCAAATCTAAGGATCATGTAGGTGTTTTTGACATTTACTACGTTTTTTTACAGGTACACAGAAAAAAATATTACCAAAATATTTTCAATTTAAAAGTTAATTGAAGTTGAAATTTTTTCAATTAATATATTAATTGATATAATTAACTTTTTAATAATGATAGAAACTATAAGTTAATTAAGTTAATGATTGAATTTTTGTGTGTATATGACGTTTTTGACAGTAGAAAACTCAAAATATGCTACTCGGACCATCTCTGCATATATTATGGATTTAGGAGTTAGTAATGCGAGGCGTTTGCATTTTTTACTGTACAAAGTTGAAAATAACAATTCGATGGACCAATTATCTTTCAGGCGGTATATTGCTAGGTCGTATTTGAGATCTATAAGATCACGACATCGAAATCCGTCGTCGGAATTAGTTGGTGAAGATTGAACAAATAACGGTCATAACCCGGAGCTCTTATCAAATCAATTAAGATGTGTTGTATGCCACGCAAAGTGTCTCTGATGTCAGTTATGCACTAAAACACCTTGTGTTGAAGTACGCTGCTTTGGAGAATTTCATACCTAATCTGCCTAATGTGCCTTCATGAGGATGCCCCTTTGACTAAAAAGTAAATAAGAATTTTTTTAAATCTTTTTATTTAGTGGTTACTGAATTAATAAAACCCCATAAAATTTCCTTCAACGTGAATTATTTAATTTTCTGTACTTTTTCTGTAATAGAAACAATGGCGAAGAAATTATTTGATTACATACATTTTTCAAATTTTACACGCAAAGAAAAAAAACGTTTGGAAAACGTGTACCGAAAACGTTTTTCTTTTGTTAGAGTTTTTTGAATTGCTTCGAAAATTTTAAACTTTTATCACCAAAAAAATTCGTTTGTTACAAAATTTTTATTTTTTCAATAAAAAAAGTTATTTTTGAAACAACAACACAGTCCATTTCGTTTATATCAAACACTGTTCTTTTCTGACTTTAGGTCTTTAAAAAGACACATTTTACAGTTCAAAATTTAATATACTACAATGTAATGTTGAACATTTTTTCGGAATCTTCCGAACATATCTGGAATATATGTAAACAAAAAAAAAACAAAAAAAAAACTTTGGTCGAAGCAGGGATCGAACCCACGACCCTTGGCATGCAAGTCGGACGTAGCAACCACTGCTCCACGGTGCCAAACTAAATGTTTGTTTCTGTCAAATAAACTTTGTTTATTCGGTTCGTGGGCGCCGCAAGATATGCTATATAAATATAACTTATATGGATATTTATCTATTGATGACCATAACAGGTACATAGCTCAGTGGTTAGTGTGTTGGCATACAAAGTGCATGGTCCGCGGTTCGATTCTCCGTCCAGGCGAAAGGTAAAAAATTTTAAAAATTTATAAAATCGTATAATTTCTTCTACATTGTTGGTATTACAGGAAAAGGTGTTAAGAACTAAAAAACCTCGTGGATGTGAGAAGGATGTGAGGGCAAATGCAATTAGCAAGAAAAAATGTTTTTTTTTGTCTTTATGAACTTGTTTTTACATCCTGGAAAAGAATAAACGTTTATCACAAACAGTATATACTTTTCTTCCAAATACACTTCCTTACAGCGAAAAGCAAATGAGAAACGAAATTTGTTTGTCTAAAATTTCGTTTGGGAGGAAAGAATTATTTTTTTGCGTGTACCTTTCGTCCAGGTGGAGAACCGAACCACATTTACAGCTTATTTACAAACTGTCAGTTACCGCGAGTGCACTGTTTTTCAAAAAGTTTGGCAAGATTTCGAAAGAATTGATGTCATTACATAGCCCTAAATATATCCCTTATTTAAAACATGAAGCCAGAAAAGAACAGTGCTTAAAGAACTTTTGCGTATGGGTTCTTTAAAATAAAATAAGCAATGTAATTTCCTTGTCCTCAAAGTATTCTGCCATAAAAAAAGAAAACATCGCCAAATCCTTCTTAAAAATTCATATTTACTAATGTATTTGTATCTTTAGTAATTTAGCAGTAACATTAACATATTCGCATTAATCTTTCAATCATTTCTATACGAGTTTCACCAAATTTTTGTTCCAATTTCTTGTCGCTTCACCTACAAAATAAAAATATAAATCTTAACATATTTGAAAATTGGCTTGTGCTAAAACCATAAAAATTATCATTTCAGACAGTTCATGGCATCATCGTATTTTAATCGTGTTTACGTCTCGGCCTTCCTCCATTACGCATTCATGGACTCCAGACAAAATTATCGTTAATTTCCACCATTACGAGGTAGGGGCATATATTTGAATGTTTTTTTTTCCCACCAACATTGGCTCACAAAACAGGTGATGTAGGTCAACGAATTCCAGTTTTATTCTAACAAAACTCGACCGCTATTAGCATATGCCATCAATTGAAAGGATGTGTGTGGGTGTGTGTGAGTGAGTGAGTTCCCTTCATTAAGGCATCTCTGCTTACTTTAGCAGGCGTGACTCTAAAGTCGTCTCCTTACCTCACATTACTGTGATGTTTGGTTTGTTTGAATTGATGCTTTTTGCGCATCTGCGCATAAATATAGACATATTTTCTGATATGGTCATATTGGCGTTTTTAAATTCTTCCACAATGTTGTCATTTAAGCGCTTTCGCTAAATTATAAAGATTGATTGATTTCAAATCCATGCAAATGTTATGTCTGAAAATATATAAATGTTTTTTGATGCGAACAAATATTTATTTCGTATAAACATGTTTAGAAACGTCGGAGACAGCAAGAGAGAATAGAAGATACATAAAGATGGCGACGGAGATAGATAACGAAAGACAGGTGATGATATGCAAAACTTAAAAAAGATATGCTTAGAATGTTTAAACAGTACAAACAATTTTTTGTTTGAACAAATTCTAAAAATATATATATTTGAAGCAGAATATGTTTGGGAATATATGTTACAGATATACTCTCAATGGACTGAATAGTCTAAGTGAGCCTTAATCAAATCGGGCTGCCACTTTAACCTAACCTATCCTATCCTTATGTTATAGATGCGATTTTTTGAGAGTGTATTAACTTTAAAAATCAAAATTAAAGAGGAAATCTGTTTCTTAGTTTCAAAGAAAAAATCAAGAATTCACAATATTCTAAGTACTAATGCGAGTTTTGCTTAGCATTCATGTACGAAAAATACTGTTATTCATATGTTTCGGTGTAAGAAGTATACGTTTGGAACTCACATTTTTAACACAATATTTTTAAAAGCAAGCATATAATGTTCATAAACTAGCATAACAAGTTTTGCGACGTATATATTAATATGTTAGAACATATTATGTTTGGGACATTGCATGTTTTAAATATAATATATGTGGATGCAAACAGTATATAAAACAAGTAAGGAAAGTCTAAAGCCGGGCGGGGCCGACTATATTATGCCCTGCACCACTTTGTAGATCTAAATTTTCGACTCCATACCACATCCGTCAGTTGTGTTGGGTGCTATATATAAAAGGTTTGTCCCAAATACATACATTTTAATATCTCTCGATCTGGACAGAATTTGAGAGACTTCTACAAATTCTATAGACTCAAAATTTAAGTCGGCTAGGTTAGGTTAGGTTAGGTGGCAGCCCGATGTATCAGGCTCACTTAGACTATTCAGTCCATTGTGATACCACATTGGTGAACTTCTCTCTTATCACTGAGTGCTGCCCGATTCCATGTTAAGCTCAATGACAAGGGACCTCCTTTTTATAGCCGAGTCCGAACGGCGTTCCACATTGCAGTGAAACCACTTAGAGAAGCTTTGAAACCCTCAGAAATGTCACCAGCATTACTGAGGTGAAAAATTGGCCTCTGTGGTCACATGAGTGTAAATCGGGCGAAAGATATATATGGGAGCTATATCTAAATCTGAACCGATTTCAATCAAATTGAGTACAATTAACTACACTACTAATTGTGCTACTAGTGCAAAATTTCAACAAAATTGGGCCAAAACTCTGGCTTCTAGGAACATATTAGTCCATAACGGGCGAAAGATATATATGGGAGCTATATCTAAATCTGAACAGATTTCAATCAAATTTGGCACACATGACTATACTACAAATTGTACTCCTAGTGCAAAATTTCAACCAAATTGGGCCAAAACTCTGGCTTCTGGGGCCATATAAGTTCATATCGGGCGAAAGATATATATGGGAGCTATATCTAAATCTGAACCGATTTCTTTCAAAATCAATAGGGTTCTATTCTGACCCAAAAAAGGAACACGTGCCAAATTTGAAGGCGATTGGACTTATATTGCGATCTAGACTTTGATCACAAAAATATGTTCACAGACAGACAGACGGACGGACGGACAGACGGACATGGTTATATCGACTCAGGGGCCCACCCTGAGCATTATTGCCAAAGACACCATATGTCTACCTCGTCTCCTTCTGGGTATTACAAACATATGCACTAACTTATAATACCCTGTTCCACAGTGTGACGCAGGGTATAAAAATAAAAATGGCGAATGAGAGAAATCAACACAGTGAGTCTAAACGTCCATCATGAAGGAATATGTAAAAGGTAAATTTTCGTTTTTTATATCTTATTTATAAATAAATATGTCAAGTAGTGAATAATTTTTACCATTTTATTATTTCATACTCTGATTTTACACGCACAGATAAAACATGTTTGGACATGGTTGCCGCATCCATTTAATGCTTATCTAGAGCATATAAATGTCGCAAAAATCATGCATTTTGTCTTTGTAAAAATAATTTTCGGGCAGAGAAAAGTTATGCTGGCAATAAGCATTTAAATGGTTATCAAATGCCGCAAACATGTTCTACTATTTAAATGATAGAATTTGAGACCATTACATGATCAGGAAAATCATATACCTAACCGTTCAAACATTTATAGGTTAAGTATAGACATTTCTAGAACCATTACATGGCCATAAATACCATATACATTTTTTTCGTGACCATTCAATTTTTTAACTTTTTTGCAGTTAAAAGAATTTTATAAAAACATTGAGTAGGTTTGGTTCAATGATTGTTTCTTGGAATGGACGGAGAATACGGTATTACAGTGTTTTGTGTTAATTTATTTATTCAGAAGTGGCACGTGGTTTTATGTGAACACAAAAAAAGAGAGGGAAATTGAAAAATGTACCTGTTTTTTGTTCTGCATTTTTTATGGTATAATTTATTTTTATTTGCAGGTACATGATACCTGCGTTTGTACATTTGATGGGCACAACGTAAATATGGAATAATTACTTATTATTGAAATTAAACCAGGGATCCGGAGCGGAGCGGAGCGGAGCGTGGAGCGGAGCGGAGCAAGCCCTTTTTTTGCCGGAGCGGGAGCGGAGCGGGAGCGGCATTTCTAAAATCCGGAGCGGAGCGGGAGCGGAGCGGTTTCCAAATGAAAAACCGCTCCGCTCCGAATAAAATATTACTTGAATGAAATGTGTAACTTTGAAATTACACTGTGTAGGTAATTTCAAATTTAGCTAGTACTTAGCGTAGTGTGAGTAAACGTTTAAAATGTACGATATGTATTTTTGTACGTACGTACATTGGGGAAAACACAACGTGTTTTTTAGTAATTGTTTTCAAAAACGGCAAATGTCAAAATATATATCTAGTATGTGTTGTAAAAGTAACAACAGTACTTTCGATCAATTTCATCCCGTATTACTACAAAGATGTTTGTAATGAACGTCAAATAAATGCAATTAAACGATCTTATTTATATTTAATTTTTTAGTTTTCTACACTGAAAAAAATATTGTCGTGAAGTCAAAGATTCCATGTCCTTAGAATAAGAATGCAAATTTTGCTTAACATGGAAGACGCATTTCTCTAAAATAAAGTTTTTTTTCTTGTCCAAAAGGCAATAAACTTTTGAATGAAGTTGTAATGTCCTTATAATTAAGTGATTTTACTTAAAAATGTGTATCATAACATGAAAGATACAATTTTTGAGGTAAGTCAACATGACTTTAATAATTAAGAAAAATTCTTTAAAATTAATAAAATTGTCTTTAAATTTGTTTCCTTTTTGCATCTTGCCTACAAAGCAAAAAATCGTTAAAAAATAAGACATGTTTTTCAACACTTTATTTTAAAGACGCTTTTTACTTGAAACATAGCATAATTTCTACTGGAAGTCGAGTCTTAATATGGAAAAAAATAACTCGTTAACTCGTTTTTAAAGGATTTTGATAACAACTGACGAAAAAAATCTAAAAAAATTAAAAATTAACATTTGCTTCCTAGAAGCAAGTACATAACCCCCAAATTTAAAAGAGAATTACGTCTTTAAAGTATCCTTACTTGTATTCTCCGCTTCTTTGGCTCGGAATTAATACCCAAACTGTTAAAGTAAAGACAAAATCTTTGGAACCGGGCATGCTTTTTTTCAGTGTAAGGACATTCATATTTGCTTTACTATTGTACTATATCCTAGCATTCTCTTATTTCTGATATTAGTTCTCGAAAATTTAATTAAAATTATGGATAGTTTCAATTTTGGTTGAAAAATGTGCGCATATACATTTATTATACAATAAAGGGGAAAAAAGCGAAATTAGGTAACACTAGATCTGAGTAAGAATATTCGTAGGTATACCACGGACTGATGTCGATGGAGGTTGTTGCAAACATAAACATACACACACACATTACAAATATAACAAAACCTCTTCTCTACGTCTGTTGCAAAACAAAAACAAGTAAGTAAAGTCTAAAGTCGGGCGGAGCCGACTATATTATACCCTGCACCACTTTGTAGATCTAAATTTTCGATACCATATCACATCCGTCAAATGTGTTGGGTGCTATATATAAAGGTTTGTCCCAAATACATACATTTAAATATCACTCAATTTGGACAGAATTTGATAGACTTTTACAAAATCTATAGACTCAAACTTTAAGTTGGCTAATGCACTAGGGTGGAACGCAATTTTAGTAAAAAAATATGGGAAACATTTAAATCTGAAGCAATTTTAAGGAAACTTCGCTAAAGTTTATTTATGATTTATCGCTAGATATTTATGTATTAGAAGTTTAGGAAAATTAGAGTCATTTTCGACTAAGCAGTGGCGATTTAACAAGGAAAATGATGGTATTTTGACCATTTTTGTCGAAATCAGAAAAACATATATATGGGAGCTATATCTAAATCAGAACCGATTTCAATCAAACTTGGCACACATGACTATATTATCAATTGTATTCCTAGTTCAAAATTTCAACCAAATTGGGCCAAAACTCTGGCTTCTGGGGCCATATAAGTCCATATCGGGCGAAAAATATATATGGAAGCTATATCTAAATCTGAACCGATTTCAATCAAATTTGGCACACATGACTATACTACCAATTGTACTTCTTATGCAAAATTTCAAGCTAATCGGGATAAAACTCTGGCTTCTGGGTCCATATAAGTGCATATCGAGCGAAAGATATATATGGGAGCTATATCTAAATCTGAATCGATTTCAACCAAATTTAGCACGCATAGCTACAATGCTAAATCTACTCCCTGTGCAAAATTTCAACCAAATTGGGACAAAACTCTGGCTTGTGGGACCATATTAGTCCATATCGGGCGAAAGATATATATGGGAGCTATATCTAAATCTGAATTGATTTCAATAAAATTTTGCACACTTGGCTATACTACTAATTGTACTCCTTGTGCAAAATTTCAACCAAATTCGGACAAAAATCTGGCTTCTGGGGCCATATAAGTCCATATCGGGCGAAAGATATATATGGGAGCTATATCTAAATCTGAACCGATTTCAATCAAATACGAATACGAATTTTGCTTAGAATAGAAGACGTATTTCTCTGAAAAAAAGTTTTTCCTTGTCTAAAAGTCTCTAAACTTTTCAATGAAGTCTGTTTGTCCTTATAGCTAAGTGATTCGACATAAAAATGTGTATCCTAACATGAATGCAAATTTCGTTTTAATGAAGTCAAAATGGATTTAATATTTCTGAAAAAATCTTCAAAATTAATAAAATATTTCAACACATTGTTTTAAAGTCATTATACCCTAAACCACATAGTGGTTTAGTATGCTTTTTTTTCAGTGTAGCACTAACTATATGTGCAAAAAATCATCGAAATCGGTTCAGATTTAGCTATAGCTCCCATATAAGTACCGCCCGATTTTTCTAAATAAAATAAAACTCAATTGAACAAATAATACAATGTTTGTACTATAATTTTCTCGAAGAGGAGCGGAGCGGAGCGTGGAGCGGAGCGGAGCGATTTTTTTTTCTCGGAGCGGAGCGAGGAGCGGAGCGGTTTTTTTCTCTCCGGAGCGGGAGCGGAGCGGAGCGGAAAAAATGGACCGCTCCGGATCCCTGAATTAAACCAAAATAGAGCACGACATTATAAATACTAATAAACAATAAATTAGTTTTTAAATAAATAATGCTAATTTTGTGTTTTCTTTTCTCACGTGGCGTCCTTTTTTCGGCGACGAAAAAACTTTTTATAAAGATCAAAACATTTTAGTTTGTGACCATGTTCTTTTAACTGAAAAAAAAAAACATTTTTGACGAATACCATAACATTTTAGATCGTGACCATTGTCTTTTGATTCAAACAAAATTCTTTTTATCAATATAATAACATTTTATATGAGGACAATTATATTTTTCTTAGAACTGATCCAACATGGTTGCAGGTGAAAATGTTACATTGTCGCCGCAAAAATAGCTCCTATCATATTATTTTGCTCTTCGAATATGATTATGGCAATCATGTTTCTTCTCTGCGTGCAGGCACCCATATTGGTTGCGAAAAACTATGGCAATTAAGACAAGAGTTAGAATCCAATAAATATTATAAAAAATTATAAAAATTATTTATTTGCCAAAATATCACAGAATTTTTTAATTTACATCCAAAACATTGATTTCGGATCACACCTCAAGAAGTGATGCAAATTCAGTGCACCGGCTGTTGAAATGGAGGACTTCCGTCCTACGACAAGCTCATGTTAAATTCACTGCTTCTGCGTCAATTTTGCACCACTTCCGGATCCAAAAAGAACATTTCATTGCTTTTTGGCGACGCTTTTTTGTTGGGTTGTTAAACACTCTACGAGTATTTTGGTTCAATTTCAACAATAAGTAATCATTCCATATTTACTTCCTGCCCATCAAATGTACCAACGCAGACATCATGTAACTGCAAATAAAAATAAATTATACCATATATCAAAATGCAGAACAAAAAACAGGCACAATTTTCAATTACACTTTTGTATTCACATAAAACCACGTGTCACTTCTGTATAAATATATTAACACAAAAAACACAGTAATTCCGTATTCTCGGTACATTCCTAGAAACAATCAACACGCGACTGACGCGCAAGTTGAAAATCGTGTGTACCTGTTCAATGTTTTTATAAAATTATTTTCGCTGCAAAAAAAAAATTAAAAAATTAAATGGTCACGAAAACAATGTCGTTACGGCCATGTAATGGTTCTAGACATGTCTATACGTAAGCTATAAAAATACTTTTTTCCCTGCAAAAAAGTCAAAAAAATTTAATGGTCAGGTACATGCTTTTCACGACCATGTAATGGTCTCAAATTCTATCATTTAAATGATAGAACGTGTTTGCGACATTTAAGGACCATTTAAATGCTTATTGCCAGCATACATTTTTCTCTGCTCGAAAATTATTTTTACAAATACATGGTTTTCGCGACAATTACATGCTATAGATAAGCATTAAATGGATACGACAACCATGTCCATACATGTTTTTTCTGTGCGTGTGGTCACATCCTGTGGCCCCCAGGAACATAGCAGGGAACTGCGAAGCGGGCGAGCACTACCATAAATATTCCAGGGGAAGTAGAATCTATTGTTATGCCTGTGGCTACCGGCAAACTCATACTGCGTGCGTTATTATGATTACGAATTTCCGATGGGAGAATTGCAGGTGTTGCAATGACACCAAGCAATACTAGATGTGATATTATTTTAAAGACGAAGGAATTAATAAAAACTTTTCCGTGAGTGCAAAAACTTTTGCGTGAGTATCTTGCACCGGGTATTCGGATTCACTTACACGCACCGAAACCGGTCGAAAATACCGGTTTTTGACCTACAGTTTTCTGTATTTTAATGAAATTTCTATCTACTTTGGCATATGATTCTTCCGAAAGCCGAACTTTTTATAAAGAAGTACTGAAGATGAGAAACAACTGCCGACTTACAACACGTTTTCACTAAGACCACAAAATAATCGTTTTTATTATACCACGATTTAACATTCATAGATAAAACTGAAGACAGAAAACAAAAAAAAAAAAATATTTTACTGCGGAACGAGTAAACGAAATCGGCTTTGTTGTAAAGTCCTTTCTTTGAGAGCAAATAAACCCTAATTAATTGGACGTGTTGTGATGATTGTTTCAAATCTTTTTTATTTGCATTTGTGAAGTCAACAGAAAATGTCATTTGTTTCAAATTTCGCTTTTCAGAATAGAAAAAATGCAGACAATGTACTGAAGACGTATAGACCGATATCTACAAGTGAGCACCTTAGAAACTAGAAGTCCCTATATGTAATAGATATTTTTAATTAATGGGGTATCATAATGGACTGAGCATAAGTGAGCCTGAAAAAAGCGGACTGCTACTTAAACCTAACTTTATCTAAAGTCAACATGGCTTTAATAATTCTGAAAAATTATTCAAAATTAATAAAATCTTTAAATTCGTTGACGTTTTGTATCTTAACTTCAAAGCGGAGAAGGGTTCAAATATGGAAGATGTCTTTCCTTTTTACTTGAAACCTGGGATAATGTCTACTTGCAGAAGTGTTTGAATACGAAACGGACAATAAATCTACGTCTGGGTGAACTGTTTGATTTATGCTTTCAAACCAGAAATATACTTCCACAACTGATATTGGTCTTAAATGGATGCAGACAATGTAGTCCCTGTATGTTTTCATTGAATTTTTCCATCACGAAAATGAAGCAGCCTCATTTATTCAACCGTCGAACGGAACGGACGTGTTTTTTAATAGCGGATAAACTCATCGTAATAAGTACATACTACGAATTTCAAGTGTGGTGGCATATTAAGCCACCATGCAGCGAAATTTAAAGACATCCACTGGGTTGCTAACTTCAGGGCCCAGTGGACGGGTATCGACTAGAGTTATAAATTTGAGTAATGACCAAGAGTTGGGCCCAATTAGTCGACCTGTAGACGGGTCGACAGGTGGCAACACTCTGACAAGTCGAACCTTTTCCAAGGTAACGACATTAAAAGGATGTAATCCCTCACGAAAGAGATTAAAGGAACGCAGAAATGCTTTGTTTATCCTAAAGAAATTAGGATCAAGCGACCCAAGCACGTTGTCGGCGTCTACTGACAGGCATTAGCGTAGCTAGACAATTTTCCTAGGGGGGGCTATAGCCCCCCTAGCTAAAAATTTATTGACTGAATTATAGGTTCAATTAATGTTTTATTTCATAAAATTGAATAAAAAATTAGTCATCAAAATAACTCGACAATTAATTTATAATAAAGCAACTAAAAGTAGTTCCACACTTTTCCCAGCAAAAAAATTGTGAGGTGTTCTAAAGGCACAACTTTAAAAGTACTTCCAAAAATGTCCTCAATTATTTTAACTACACAGGAAGTTTTTTACTTCATTTTTTTTTATATTTTCATGTGTAATTTTTTGTTTTCTTTTTATTTCAAATAGTTTAAAAAAAGAGTAAGAATAAATAAATTGGTACAAATTATTCAAATTTTGTCACAAAACTGCTAAATCCATTATAGAAAAATCGATAATTTTGGAAATTATTCGAGGAAAACAAACAAGCGTCAGAATGCATTAAAAATCATAAAAACAATATAAAAAATAATTATTTGGGAAAATATAACAAAATTTTTTAATTCACATTCAAAACACTGAATTTGGATCACAACTTAAGAAGTGATGCAAATTCATTGCAACGGCTGTTGAAACGGTGGACATTTGTCCTATGACAAGCTCATATTACATTCATTGCTTCTCCGCCAATTTTGCACCACTTCTAGACCAAAAAGAACATTTTCACTACTTTTTTGGTAACGCTTTTTCGCAGCATTATTAAGATATTAATTTATGAAAGAATAGTTTTAATATGAATTACTATTTTTTTAATTAAATTGACTAAACTAAATCAATCATAAGTTCAACCACATCTTTATTTCATAAATATCTGACTTGAAACATTGCCATCGGCAACTGCTACCACAACCCAAGTAATTCGATTGTTCATGAAAGTATTTAGCGGAACTTTGTGCGATTGTATATACTTGTTTAATTTTTATAAAAATTAAAAAAACTATTGACATTTATTGAAAAATGGAAAATCATAAATAGAGTTTCAAATTCTGGGGGGGTGGGCTAAAATTGTTCTGGGGGAGTCTAAGCCCCCTTCCCAGAGGCCTTCCTACGCTTATGCTCACAGGTGCTGGCAAGGTTTCCCGGCCCAGATCCTCGACACTAAGAGACTGGTTGGTATCAAGGACGATTTAAGCTAGTTGCATTTGAGGACCAGAGGTCTATAGAATGTTTTAAAGCATTAAGACATACCGGCTAGACCAAGAGCACATGCGTGGATACCTCTAAACCCTCCTGACCCTGAATCTATTTTAAATAGACTGAAACAATGCAATCCAGATCTTCCAACAGCTGATTGGAATGTTGGCCGTTTGGATGAAATGGATGGACCAAGACGGCATGCAGTGTTTATATTGAACACTCAGTCTTTGCCGCATCTAGCAAAGTCTCAGGGCCGTGTATGTTATGGCTTTCATTATATCCAAATGAAGGTATATAAAAGCTAAAGGATTCAGAAATGGACAAACCTCTGTCTGAATCAGAAATAAGCGGATTCTCTTCCGAAGTTGAGGGAGATACCAAAGATGCAGACATGGATAGACACCGTATGCGAAAGGAGGTTTCTACTGCCTCAAAACTCACCAAAGTTGAACCTATGGTTATTGCGAGAGTCACCGAGATCTCTGAAGAGGACATTCTTGATGACTCGATTGAAATGGCTGATGTGACGGCTGTTGAAAATCTCGATGGTCCTACGGATCCTCCAGATAAATCTTCACCATTGTAAGGCTGCATGTGCTGCCTGAAAAGTTCTCCTGATGAAAGGGGACATAGATATAGTTCTTATTCAAGAACCATATGTTAATAGAAAGAAAATATGTGAATTAAGTACTCCGGGGTTCAAACTATTGCAGTGTACTGGTAATGATGTAAATCGAGCCTGTATAATTGCTAAAAACGAGCTCAATTTGTTTCTGCTTCCTTCAATGTGCAATACAGACACTGTCGTTGCCTGTTTAGAAATAGCCAAATGCAAATATTGGGTATTTTCGGTCTACATGGGACATGATAGGGAGATGCCTCTATGTGCCGTTAACATCTTAGTTGAGGAGTCATTGAAAACAAAGACAAAACTCATTATGGGATGCGATGCACATCATAGTATATGGGGAAGTGGTGACATTAATACAAGAGGAGAGTCATTCCTAGAGTTTATTTTGCGTACTAATTTGGTAGTTTGCAATAAGGGGGATGCCCCAACCTTTGTCAATAAAAACAGGCCAGAGGATTTGGACGTCTCCTTGGCCTCGCACGAACTGAATGAAATGATATCTGATTGGCAGGTTTTAAGTGAACATAGCTTCTCAGATCATCGCTACATCAGTTTCAAATTTGATGTTCATACCACCAACACCATATTTCCGCCAAATGTTAGGAAAGCTGATTGGAAAAGGTATAGGGAATCGTTCAATATGATGATACCGGAAATACCAGAGACAAATATGAGCACTGTGCAAGATATCGAACACGCAGTGGAGAGGATTGCTAAGGCCTTCAACATTTCACTGAAAGCTGCATGCCCTAGAGGGAAGCCAAGGGGAAAACATCGACCACTATGGTGGTCTACGGAGTTAGGTAATATGACGAAATCTTGCAGGAAGCTCTTTAACAAAGCAAAGTCCACCAGAGCTCCTGTGGATTGGGACGCTTAGAAAACGAATCTGAGAGGATACAAGCGAGAACTGAGAAAGGCTCAGCATAACTCTTGGAATGATTACTGCAGCAGTATTGAGAATGCGTCCGAGGCTTCTAGACTACGGAAGGTTCTAACATCCACCAACTCCGCTCCAGGTTTCATTAAAACATCGGAGGGCAATTGGACAACGTCCAGTGAAGAGACGCTGGAGGTACTATTGGACACACATTTTCCTGGAAATCAGACGGTTGAACCATGTACTGGTTCGGAATCTAGCATAAAATGAGCATTAAATAGCTTTGGACCATTAAAATCGTCCGGACCTGATGGAATTACTCCGGCGGAGTTACAAGCGGTGGCTGACAGAATTATCCTCTGGTTGTCGGCGATATATATAGGATGTATCAACTTAGCATATATTCCAGAAAAGTGGAGGGAAACAAAAGTCGTTATCATACCTAAAGCGGGAAAAGCCTCTCACTCGAATGCGAAGGATTTCCGACCAATCAGCTTATCTTCATTCCTATTTAAGACTCTGGAGAGGATGATAGATATTTATCTTAGAAGTAGCGTCGATTCAAGTTTGCTCTCGAAACGACAGCATGCATACTCGAAGGGCAGGTCTACTGAAATCGCATTACATGAACTAGTCAGCTTTATTGAAAGCTCACTATCTGTCAAAAAATACACTATCGTGGGGTTTCTAGACATCGAGGGGGCGTTCAATAATGTCCATCCGAGCTCGATATTAAATGGACAGACAACTCTGAACCTGGATGGACTGGCAACTCAACCTGGATCAGGTATACTTAGGCTGTTAGACGAACTTCTAAGGAAGAGACGCATTTCAGCCACACTAGGACAAGCAAACATACAAAGGTATGTGTACAGAGACACTCCTCAAGGCGGAGTTCTATCACCTCTTCTTTGGAATGTTGTTATAACTAACCTTCTGGTTTCCCTAGAAAAAGAAAGGATAAAAGTGGCTGCATACGCAGATGATGTGGCGCTAGCAGTCAGTGGAAAATTCCCATCAACAGTTAGATATATTATACAGAGAGCCCTCCGGATGACTGAGGAATGGTCTTGGGGTAAATCCTGCAAAGACGGAACTAGTCATGTACTGCAAGGATCGCAAAAATCCCATGGTTAGGCCCATTTCCTTAGGGGGTATTGAAATTCCCTTTGGTGGGTGTGCAAAATACCTCGCGTTATTTTGGACAGGAACCTCAACTTTAAGCTTAATATTGAAGAAAGGGCGAGAAAAGCAACGGTAAGTTTGTACTCGTGCAAAAAGCAATAGGAAAAAAGTGGGGACTAAAACCAAAAATTGTGCATTGGCTATACACGGCAGTGGTTAGACCTATAATGCTATATGGTGTTGTATTCTGGTGGCCGGCACTTCACCAGCTGACAAGTTTAGACAAAGTTCAGCGTATGGCGTGCTTGTGTATCTCAGTTGCATTCAGCAAGACAGGAACAAATTCCCTTAATGTCATGCTGCATCTATTGCCTTTAGACATGTTGGCCAAACAGTCAGCTGCAACAACGGCTGTGCGGTTGCGCGAGCTATCGCTGTGGTCGGAAAAAAGTTACGGTCACAGTTTGGTCCCCAAAATAATGCCAGATGTGCCTAACGTAGTGGATTACACTATGGCGAGACCACTTTTCGACAAAAAGTTTGAGACTCTAATTCCCAACAGTGAGGCGTGGTGTACACGGACCCCGGGGAATAAAAGATATATAGATTTCTACACTGATGACTTCCAATTGGATGGACAAGTGGGTTTCGGAGTATATTCTAAAGATCTGGAACTTCGAATAGCGAAAAGATTACCTGATCACTGTAGTGTTTTTCAGGCTGAAATATTAGCAGTAGGAGAAGTGGTGAATTGGCTGAGAAGTAATGCTCCAAGCAATATTGGCGTTAATATATATATACATACCGGGGAACTGCGAAGCTGATGAGCTACCAAGGCTAGGAACTACCTTACATATTCCAGGGGAACTAGAATCTGTTGGTATGCCTCTGGCTACTTGCAAGCTGTTACTGCGTGAGAAGGCTCTCATGATGGCAAATGTTCGATGGGAGAATTGCAAGGGTTGTAACGACACCAAGCAAATATGGCCCCATTTAAACTTAAACCGCACACTAGATATGCTAGTGTTCTCGAGACGCCAGATATCACTCCTGATATCTGCTATAACGGGTCGCTGCCTGATAGGCGATTTTGCAAAAACTATTGACGCGAAGTATAATGACTATTGTATGAGCTGTCATGATGCGGAGGAAAAGGAATCAATTAAACACCTCTTGTGTGAGTGTCCTGCAGTTTGTGTAAGGCGTAAGCAAATTTTAGGGGCATATAGCTTCAGATTACTAGCGGACCTGGAAAACGTTAACTTAAGCAGTCTGCTAATGTTTTTGGAACAATCTGGTTGGTTGAACAGAAGAAAATAATCGAGAAGGTTCAGCGGTTAAAACTAGAAGTGCCCATATGCAATAGGTACTTTTAGTTAATGTGGTATCACAATGGACTGAATAGTCTTAATGAGACTGAATCTTAATCGAGCTGCCACTTTAACCTAACCTAACCTTATTCCCCAACGCTAGTCCAGCCAGTCTGTTTGGGGAATCTATAATTTGGGGGAACTGTATATATCATATAGAAGGGAGGGTGTTGCTAGTATCATGTTTTGCCTGTATTTCTACACTGGAAAAAATTCCGTTTCCAAAGATTTTGTCTTTACACTAATAATTTTGGTACACAGAGAGTACAGATTGGTTGTGATAATCGAATTTATCCTTTTGGCAGTTACAACAACTATCTGCTGGCAGTTGTGGTACCCGACAAATTCGGTCGACTCAATCGAATTATGGGAATTCCAACTAATACTATATATGGAGTTGGTTGTATTAGACAATGAAATTGGTCGTTGTTCCTTTCTTCATTTGGTTGTATCACCCAACTTTACTAGCACCTTAACTGAATTGAAAATTATTTTTTCCCTCAAAATATTTTATTTTATTTATACTTTTAAATGATAGAAACGGACATAAAATCACATTATACCTAAATAAAATACATTGATATTCGTGCACCCAGCTGGTTACAGAAAAGTTAAAAAAAGAACGTGAAATTAAGGACACCAAATTTTCAAGTTCGTGGATTTGACGTGGAATTGAAATGGATATCCGAACATGCGTGAAAATATACGCTCCTAATTGAACAAGCACGATTTGCATATATTTCATTGAAATACTCTGAGATTTCTTTAGAAAACCAATGTTTTTTATTTGACATCTTGGACGAATACTATGTTGAAAATGTTCAGAAACGAGTTGGAAGTGTACAGAAAATAAAAAAACAAGTATATACGGCCGTAAGTTCGGCCAGGCCGAAGCTTATGTACCCTCCATCATGGATTGCTTAGAAACTTCTTCTAAACACTGCCATCCACAATCGAGTGACCTAAGTTGCGGTAACACTTGCCGATGGCAAGGTATCTTAAAACCTCCTAACACCATCTTCTAAATTGTATGTAAGTCCATACGTGGTATATATTAAATCAAAAAAGATCGATCCAATACGTATATAATTCAGTTTGAAAAAGTAGAAATAAAATTTTAACAAAATTTTCTATAGAAATAAAAATTTTGACAAAATTTTTTATAGAAAGAAAATTTTGACAAAAATTTCTACAGAAATAAAATTTTAAAACAAATTTCTATAGAAATAAAATATTGGTAGATTATTTTTGGCTCGAGTGGCAACCATGATTATGAACCGAATAAAATTTGAACAAAATTTTCTATAGAAATAAAATTTTGACAAAATTTTCTATAGAAATAAAATTCTGACAATGATGAAAATTTTATTATGAACCGAATAAAATTTTAACAAAATTTTCTCTAGAAATAAAATTTTGACAAAATTTTCTATAGAAATACAATTCTGAAAATGATGAAAATTTTATTATGAACCGAATCAAATTTTAACAAAATCTTCTCTAGAAATAAAATTTTGACAAAATTTTCTATAGAAATAAAATTTTGGTAGATTATTTTTGGCTCTAGTGGCAACCATGATTATGAACCGATATGGACCAATTTTTGTGTGATTGGACCAATTTTGGTATGGTTGTTAGTGACCATATACTAACACCACGTTCCTAATTTGAACCGGATCGGATGAATTTTGCTCCTCCAAGAGGCTCCGGAGATCAAATCTGGAGAACGTTTTATATGGGGGCTATATATAATTATGGACCGATATGGACCAATTCTGCCACGGTT
The DNA here is from genome assembly GCF_050003625.1 of Haematobia irritans. Classification (NCBI taxonomy): domain Eukaryota; kingdom Metazoa; phylum Arthropoda; class Insecta; order Diptera; family Muscidae; genus Haematobia; species Haematobia irritans. The sequence continues at coordinate 70,942,380 of NC_134398.1, read as the reverse complement.
GTTAAAGATCATATACTAACACCATGTTCCAAATTACAACCGGATTGGATGAAATTTGCTTCTCTTGGAGACTTCGCAAGCCAAATCTGGGGATCGGTTTATATGGGGGCTATATATAATTATGAACCGATGTGGACCAATTTTTGCATGCACAGAAAAAAATATCACCAAAATATTTCCAATTAAAAAGTTAATTGAAGTTGAAAATTTTTTCAATTAATAAATTAATTGATACAATTAACTTTTTAATCATGATAGAAACATTAAGTTAATTAAGTCAATGATTGAAATTTTTAAAATGTTTAATTAAAAAATTAATTGATACAATTAACTTTTTAATCAAATTCGGAAGACTAATTCAGTTAAAAAAAGTGCTGATTTTTTTTTAACTTTTTTAATTAAAAATGTATTTCAAACAATCATTTGTTAATCCAAATAAAAACTCTAAGCCAATCTAACTAAGTAATTAAAAATAGTTACCCTTTTTAATTAATAAATTAATTGCGTTTTGCAATCAACATCAATTAAATTTTTAATTGAATCAATTAAAAAATTAATTGAATTTTGCTGAAAAAATCAATTAATTTTTTAATCAAGAATTTTTTCTATGCCCAATTAAAACTGTGATTGATACCATCATTTTCGTGATTGAAGACATTTCAATTAAAAAATTAATTGGATCAATTAATTTGGTGATTGAATCAGAGAAAAAATTTTTTGTGTGTGGTTGTTAGAGACCATATACCAATATAACGTACCAAATTTCAGGCGGATCGGATGAAATTTGCTTCTCTTTGAGGCTCCGCAAGCCAAATCTGGGGATCGGTTTATATGGGGGCTATATATAATTATGGACCGATGTGGACCAATTTTTGCATGATTGTTAGAGACCATATACCAACACCATGTACTAAATTTCAGCGGGATCGGATGAAATATGCTTCTCTTAGAGGCTCCACAAGCCAAATCTGGGGATCGGTTTATATGGGGGCTATATATAATTAAGGACCGATATGGACCAATTTTTGCACGGTTGTTAGAGACCATATACCAACATCACGTACCAAATTTCAGCCGGATCGGATGAAATTTGCTTCTCTTTTAGGCTCCGCAAACCAAATCTGGGGATCGGTTTATATGGTGGCTATATATAATTATTGACCGATGTGGACCAATTTTTGCATGCTTGTTAGAGACCATATACCAACACCATATACCAAATTTCAGCCGGATCGGATGAAATATGCTTCTTTTAGAGGCTCCACAAGCCAAATCTGAGGGTCCCTTTATATGGGGGCTATACGTAAAAGTGGACCGATATGGCCCATTTTCAATACCATCCGACCTACATCGATAACAACTACTTGTGCCAAGTTTCAAGTCGATAGCTTGTTTCGTTCGGAAGTTAGCGTGATTTCAACAGACGGACGGACGGACATGCTTAGATCGACTCAGAATTTCACCACGACCCAGAATATATATACTTTATGGGGTCTTAGAGCAATATTTCGATGTGTTACAAACGGAATGACAAAGTTAATATACACAGAAAAAAAAAGTGTGTCGTAAATTTAAGAAAATTTTTACAATAATTTATTACAAGAATTTTCCAGAATTTTAGTTCATTTTTCGCATCTTCAACGAAAATTAACTACTCGGAAGGAAATTTTACAAATTCTAAGTAGCAATCTTTTAGTTCATGGCCTACAAAATACGATAGAAATTTCCTTAAAAAAATTCTTAACTGGTAGTTAAAAATTCGTTTGTCATGCTATAAAACTATTTACTTGTGAAATGTAAAGTATTTTGTAAATAATAAGTGCAATTTACTATAAGATTTTTTTGTATGAGAAAATATTTTTTTACGAAAAATGAACTTGAAAGTGTATAGCAATTTCTTACTGACAATTCCTATAGTTAATAATTGTTGGTAAAAAATTACCCAATGAAATATTTTTAGTTCACATGTAATTAAATTTATAGACATTTTCGTCAAAAATGGTAGATAACATTTCTTGAAAATGTTGCAAATTTTAAGTTAAACGTTTCATTGTTCGTAAACTGGTGTGCCTTTACGAATATTATTCTTAGAGTAAATTGTCAGCAGATGCGATGAACTAATGCATAGTACGGAGATCTTTATCGACATAGTGGAATGTGATTAATGTAAAGATGATGTTACTTGAGTTTTGTTGTGTATACATGAGCGTGGGGTTGTTTTTATTTTTGTTCATTTAGTGGTTTGTGTGTGTGTGTTTGTTATTCGTGGATGGTTTATTTGGCTGGATGAGGTGTTGTTTTCAATAAAGGCACATGTGTTTTTGTTGTTGTAGGAATGTTTTGGCTTTGCTTGGTTTTGTTTGGCATGCTTCAGTTGTATAGTTGGCGTTGGCGTGGGCTGTTGCATCTTTTAAGTAGGTATGCAACAAGGGAGTATAAAGGCATGGAATATTTTGGATTTTTGAGACATATATTGGTGTTTGTTTATTAAACCTTTTAAATGAAAGTTATGAATATTTTATCGGTAGTTTAGAAAAAAGTTATTACGAATATTTAAGAAAATATGTTGAAAGTGTATTGAAGTTATATGTAAAAAATTAATATTCAATTGCAGATGAATTTAGAAAATTTTTGTTATATCTCTGCGTATAGTTTATTCATAAATTGGTAAGTATTTTTTTAATATGACTTTCTTTTAAAAAGAATATTTTTTATGTATATTATTATTTGTTAATTAATTTTTTTTGGAAACCAGTTTAATGTTTTTCTTTGTTGTAAAAACAATATTTAATTTCAGAGCAACTCCAGATGGATTCGAACAAATAAAAAATAGAGAATTGGTAAGTTTTCTTTTAAAAATTGGCTTTATTTTAACTAGAATATTTACGTTTTTGTGACCTTTTTATCATTAAAATTACAGGTTTTTAATGCCTTATTTTAGTATTTCTTTAATCAAATTTTTTGGAAACCAATGTAATATTTTTAATGTAAAAACAAATATTTAATTTCAGAATAACCCCTTAAACATTTGGACAAATTTTTAGTACTCCTTTGCCTGTAAATTAATAGTGAATTGGTAAGGATTCTTTAACTTTCTTTTAGCCCTGGACAGTCATCCTTATTTTTTGTACATTAACGTCAGCCTTCGTCATTTTCACTACGGCTCATTTCAAGACGCTAAAATTTTCATCGTGAGCGAAAAAGTTAACCAAACTTGAGTTTATTTTCTTATTCAATTTGGTTTTAAGTAGTATAAAACAAAAATTCATAAAACGGTCGAATTAGTATAACTTAAATTCACCATTTCCCAATAGACTAAAATGCATTTTAAATCGAAAATGAAATTACGTGTCGTCATTTTGACGAATGATGACTGTCTAGGGTTATCAAGAATATTTGGTTTTTAATGCATATTATTAGATTTTTTGAAAACTTATTTAATAATCTTATTTAATATTTAATTTCAGAGTAACCCAAATAAATTTGGACAACTTTTTATATTTCCCCTCAGCGTACAATTTAATAGAGAATTGGTAAGTTTTATATTAAAACTTTGGCTTTCTTTCAACTAGAATATTTATTTTATTATCCTTCACATCGATAACAACACAGTTTTATCAGTTTATATAGAATACTTCATTATTTCTCTAATTGTTTCAGGTACAAATTTTATGAGATACGTTTTCCAAAGAAAAGTTGAATTCTTTACACCATTTGATAAAATGCCCCAAATATGGTAAGTTACAAGCTAAAATGAAGAATTAAAAATTATATTTCATTACATGGTGTAAATTTTTAACAATTTTCATTTTTGTTTCCATTTTTTCCAGCAAGATATGTGAAAAAACTACCTACGATGAATAAAAAAAAGGATAAGTCAAAATGTCCAAACAGCGGATTCAAATGAACTACTCTCTGTTCCACGTGGTCATAATTTTTATTCACAAAAAACATTGTATTAAGAACTTTCATCATAAGTATTTATAATAAAGTACTTTTGCTTAAAGAAAGTTTAATTTTAATGTATGAAAATTTTCATAATAGTAAAACGGTTTGTTGTTCCTTTAATTATTTAATTTCTCTGTACTGTGGAATGATTGATTTAAAAATAGTTTAGTCGTCGACATTTTAAAGAGACTGTTAACTAATTTTTATTATCGGGTTTCCCACAAAATAAGGAAGTAATCCAAAATAATACTGACTTTTTAACTTGGTAGGGGTATATAAATCTTATGGTGTTGTAAAAATGAACTAAACTACAATGTTATAGATGAACTAAAATTTAAGAAAATTATAAACTAGACAAGTTGAAAAAAATCTTAAGGGCTAAATCATGGTCAATATTACTATAGTTTAGTTCATTTTGCAATGGAAAAGGGTTCATTGTTTTTTCAGTGTACCCCCATCCTATGATGGAGGGTATAAAAACCGAAAACCGGCTTTTATGATATTAAAAACACCGGCTGTACTGGTCCACCGAAAATGGGATTTTATACAAAACCGACAATCCGTTCAAAACGAAAAACCGGTTTTCACCGACCGGTTTTGATCACTCTAGTCGAATCGCTTAACTATAGGGACAAAACGACTTTATTGAAAAGTCAATCAACATTTGGAAAAGGAAACAACCTTATATCGGAGAAATGCGTCTTCTATGCTAAGCAAATTCACAATATTGTTTTAAAAAATAAATATTTTGGCTAAGTTAATAAAATTTTTCACGTTAAGAAAAATGCGTCGTAAACGTCAAATACTTCATAGTCCATCTCTGGCTGATTAATCACACCCCATCACCAATAGAAAAAACGGCATGGTCATTTATAAATAAAATTAAAATAAAAGATGTCCGCTCCCGTGACACGAACCTGTGTTGTCTGCACCATACGCGTTAACAGTCGCCTTAGCACATTGCACCACCGGCGGAGATGCCATAACTATTACTTTAAGACTTTTCATTACCAAAGAAAAACGAATGCCGTTCATGAAATTGTGAACGGCCGTGTATGAAAACGTGAACATTTCGTTTTGATTTTTTGTGAAAGTTTCCGTTTCAGTTGGTCACCGTTCGTTGACGATTGTAGAACGCAATTGTTTTCTATTAGTGATTGCTTCGCTTTCCCAATAGATGGGATTATATTCCTTTGTGTTGCATTAAAAAAAACTGTCAAGAACTCAATTTACTCTTAATTTCAATTAAAATAATCCAATAATTCAATAGGACAACTTAAATCCTCCTTTTTTATATTTTTCTCTATGTTGTTGTGGCTGAAAACAGAGTTTATCAAGAATATTTCGCATTATCAAATTATTTCAATTCTTTAAACTTCGCATTATCAATTTATGTCCAATCTCTAAATTAGAAAAAACGCTATTTTCCAAATTTCAGTACTGGCTGGAAAAACGTCAAAACTCGAAAATATTGTTACAGTTACATTTGTTCCGGTTCGAAAGTAATAATTTTCAAATTGTTTGCACAAGCTGATATGCGCAGAATACCAATTATCTTTGAGGGTCCCAGCATGCCACCCATTCTATCTCCACCACCGCCACCCATCAAAGGATATCAAATCGTCATAAGGCAACAGGTAACAAACAAACAGTCATCTCCAGTTCACCACACTCGTGTGAGGCAAGGACACGAGGGCAGACATAAAACCAGCCCCGGCAATACATTGCCGATACACAAAGTTGCTGTTGATGTTGGAAATAAAAATAAAAACAGGAAAATCTTTTCAGAGTAAATAATGCCAACCCACCCGAAAACGAGCCTTCTCACACAGACGAGAAGAACAATCGTCTTCAATTGGCTAAAGGACTGTGTAAATAAATCATAGAGTCCTTTGCCAAAAAGCCAGGACTTCATAGAGGGGAGACTGAGTGCTTTTGTCTTTGTGTTGTGTCATTGTTTAGCGGTGGGGTATAGCAATGTTAGTTTATTGCCATACGAATTACATGTGTTCCGCTCCGCTTTTGTTGATTTTACGACTTTTAGACCAATATTTATTTATTATTTAGTAACAGGCAATTTGTTTTTTTTCCTATTCCATTCATTCCTACTCCACCCAAAGTATTCTAAACATGATGAAGCGCAATAAGTATCCTAGTAGACAGACGAAATGGATGAATGTTGAAACTCTAGACATGCAAAATAATCCAAATAATCGATACAATTGGAATACAAATAATCCATCAACAATATATCAGTTTAATACATTATATAGGATTTTTTTGCATTCAAAAAATTTACTTCATCCAAAGATTTGATAAGAGAGAAGTTCACCAATGTGGTATCACAATGGACTGAATAGTGTAAGCGAGCCCGATACATCGGGCTGCCACCTAACCTAAAGATTTTGACCAGATACTTCTTTAAACTAAAGGTATTTATTGTAAAGGCACTTAAAGAAGACTCTATAAAATTTAATATCAAAATTATAACATACATTCAAAAAAGAGGGCGCTAATGCCAACTAAACTTTATTTTAGTTCATGAAAATTAGTTGAATTTTGCCCAATGTGAACAAATGTTCCTTATTTGAATATTTTTTTGCTTACTTTAATGACATGAACTAAAAATAAGAAAAAAAGTTGTATACAAATATAGTGCACAATTTTACTAAAACTAAAATAGTTCATATTTTCCTAAAATTGGAGAAGTTTGCTTAAATTGAGTTCATACGTCTCTCAATTGAGTAAATTTTACTAAAATTGTACCTGTCTTGAACTTCGTACAGCACAAAAGACATTTTAACAATTTTTAAATCCAATTTTTTTCCACAACATATGAAATTTTCTCAAACAACAGAAAAAAAAATTATTTTTAATTTTTTTCCATTTAAAAAAAGTATGTACTTATTTGTAACATTTTGTAATTAGAAAACCATTAAAATTTTCTAAAATAAAACTAAATTTTTTCATTGTGGGTTCACTTTTTGGGTGAATACTTCAAATAAACATTTTCTTCAAATTTTAGCCTAATTTTAAGATTTTTTATCCTTACACCAAATATTAAATATCTCAGTTTGAAGATTATTTCTTTAAATCAAAATTGTTTTCTTAACTTTAAGGAATTTTTTCCTTAAAGACTATATTAAGTACAGACTATAAACTTTCTTTTAATTAAAATATATTTATTTTTAAAACATGTGTTCTTAATAATAATAATTGCTTAATATTATTAATTTTAATATTAGGTCAATATTTTTCAGTGTAGTGTAGTGTCTCATTAACTAACTTTCTATTTACTTTTTACAATATATAAACAAAGCTACTCTCGAACAAATAAATGCAAATTTAACAGACACATCAAAGTAACAAATGTTTGCCCAATTAAAAAAATAAATAATTCAAGGATTCAACATCCTAAAATTAAATCACAGTTAATGTAGAAAATATTTATTTAAATCGGAATTTAAATAAATTTCGCTGTGACTTTGGGAAAAAAGGAAAAATGAAATGTTTGTAAAATTGATGGAGACAAATACGACTATCAAAACGAGATTTTAGAAGATTTTAGTTGATAGTCTCGCTGACGATAGTCGGAGCTTTTCCAGTTACGATTTTTTCCAAATTTGGAAAGATCCAAATTTTTCACAATGTGAAAAGTCCACCTATAAAGTATATAAAGTTTTGAAAAAGTTGACTTTATGTTTTTATAGTTATTCAAAAGTGGAGTCGCGATTTTCGACATTTTGATGAATTTTTAGCATAAGGAGAAAATTCGTATTCCACTTTTCGATTTTTTCGTCAAAGTTCGTTTAGTCGATTTTGGTCACAATAAAAAGCCGAATTTCCTATTCCGTAATAATCCATGCAAATGTCTTGCATTCCTTCCCCTAGTCAATTTGACAAATATAATTTTTGTTCAGTTGGTTAAGATATTTCAAATTTATGGATTTAACCTTGAACTAAAGGTAATATTGAAATCAAAAATATTTTTCGTTACATTAATATAAGTTCGAATACACACCACTTTGAGCGGGGCCCAAATTTCAATGGTGAGTATTAAAAAATTTAATATAATTCAATTTTTTTTTAAATTTTGTCTACCGAAAAATTTAGATTGCATAATCATTCATATTAGATCAATATTTTTTTAGTGTATGGTCTCTTAATAAAACTTCATAAGTTACTTTTATCTAAACAACATGTATCGTACAAATGCAATCTAAAAACTTACCTTTTGTAAATTTAATTAAATGGCATATCTACACCTATGATTACTTTTTATGCAGTCCCAACGGGCGAGAAGATTTCTGTTTTGGGTTTTCGCATCTTCATTGGTTCTCTTTATCGGACAAACTACAAATTCCAATTATTAGCATGACTATTTCTAGTAATTCAAATCGAGCTTAAAAACTCAACAGATCTATAGAAGGAATAATATAGAAAAACTTATATTTTTGAAGTACCACTCCACAATATTGCCAAAATGTTAAAAAATTTCGACTATTAAACATGAGGGGTTTTTGACATTAAAAGAGCTACTCGTAATCCCTTTCAATTCAAACTCAACTTTTTCGATAAAGTTCGATTAGTGAATTTTGATCTCTATTAAATATTTTTTGTCCTAGATCAAAATATTCAAAATTCGATTAGTCGATATTGGATATTACAAAAAGTGGACTTTGACTTTACTATTTTTTTTTTGTATTCCTACATTCTACACGCAAAGAAAAAAAGTTTGGAAAACGTGTACCGAAAACGTTTTTCTTTTGTTAGAGTTTTTTTGAATTGCTTCGAAAATTTTAAACTTTTATCACCAAAAAAATTCGTTTGTTACAAAATTTTTAAAAAAAGTTATTTTTGAAACAACAACACAGTCCATTTCGTTTATATCAAACACTGTTCTTTTCTGAATTTAGGTCTTTAATAAGACACATTTTACAGTTCAAAATTTAATATACTACAATGTAATGTTGAACATTTCTTCGGAATCTTCCGAACATATCTGGAATATATATAAAAAACAAAATAAAAGCAAAAAAACTTTGGTCGAAGCAGGGATCGAACCCACGACCCTTGGCATGCAAGTCGGACGTAGCAACCACTGCTCCACGGTGCCAAACTAAATGTTTGTTTCTGTTAAATAAACTTTGTTTATTCGGTTTGTGGGCGCCGCAAGCTATGCTATATAAATATAACTTATATGGATATTTATCTATTGATGACCATAACAGGTACATAGCTCAGTGGTTAGTGTGTTGGCTTACAAAGTGCAATTTTTCCATTACTAAGTCTAAGAGTACTTTCATTACAATATCGGCGATAATCGATGAAGCTGCACAGAAAGAAGAGTTTTCTTTTCTGAGGACGAAATTTTAGACAAGCAAAGTTTTCTTTTGACGCTAAAAAATTTTCTTTTAAAGCAAATAAAAACTATTAGAGGCAATCGTAGAATAGCTTATCACAAATTCGGGTTTATTTGCTCCAAACGAAAATATATTATAGGAAAGGGGAATTTCGTTTGTCTAAAATTTCGTTCCGGGGGAAAGTATTTTTTCTTTGGCGTGTGGTGATCCCATTAACATTCCTTTACGTTGTTCATACAACGGTTCGATTCTCCGTCCAGGCGAAAGGTAAAAAAATTTTAAAAATTTATAAAATCGTATAATTTCTTCCACATTCTTGGTATAACAGGAAAAGGTGTTAAGAACTAAAAAACCTCGTGGATGTGAAAAAGATGTGAGGGAAAATGCAATTAGCAAGAAAACAAGTTTTTTTTTTTGAGTTTGTCTTTATGAAATTGTTTTTACATCCTGGAAAAGAATAAACGTTTATCACAAAAAGTATTTACGTTTCTCCAAATACACTTCCTTACAGCGAAAAGCAAATGAGAAACGAACTTTGTTTGTCTAAAATTTCGTTTGAGAGGAAAGAATTATTTTTTTGCCTGTAGATAACTTGATGAGGTATTGCCAATTGAATAAGTTATGGTCAAAAGCTGAGTGGTATCTTCTCCCTCACATATCGCCAAATATACACCTAAGCGGAATATAACCTAGGGTTTATTGAATGAACTTATGTAATCCTCGTATTAGTATCCCATACGATATGATCGTTTCACTCGGTTGCAGTACACGCAAGAAAAAATATTTGGAAAATGTGTACCAAAAACATTTTTCTTTTGTTAGAGTTTTTCGAATTTCCCCGAAAATGTTAAATTTCTATCACTAACAAATTTTTTGTCACAAAATTTTTATTTTTGCAATACAAATTATTTTTGTTCCAAAAACACAGTACAAGCACTGTTTTTTTCTGCCTTTAAGTTTGAAGTTTCATATTTTACTATAGTAACGGTTGGCTCATAAGTCCCCTGTCTGACACATAGATGGCGTCGGTAGTATTACATGCATATTATTTTTATATAGACCAACCTTTAAATGATTCGGGTCAAAATTTGACGTCTGTAAGTCAATTAGTTTGTGAGATAGAGCGTCTTTTGTGAAGCAAATTTTGTTATTGTAAAAAAAATGGAAAAAAGGAATTTCGTGTTTTGATAAAATACTGTTTTCTGAAGGGAAAAAATAAGGTGGAAGCAAAAACTTGGCTTGATAATGAGTTTCTGGACTCTGCCCCAGGGAAATCAACAATAATTGATTTGTATGCAAAATTCAGGCGTCGTGAAATGAGCACGGAAGACGGTGAACGTAGTGGACACCCGAAAGAGGTGGTTACCGACGAAAACATAAAAAAATCCACAAAATGATTTTGAATGACAGTAAAATGAAGTTGATCGAGATAGCAGAGGTCTTAAAGATATCAAAGGAAGGTGTTGGTCATATCATTCATCAATATTTGGATATGAGGAAGCTCTGTGCAAAATGTGCGGTGTTTGCAGTTGTTAACTAGTAATACACCCGATTTTTTCCGTCGATATGTGACAATGGATGAAACATGGCTCCATCACTACACTCCTGAGTCCAATCGACAGTCGGCTGAGTGGACAGCGACCGTTGAACCGTCTCCGAAGCGTGGAAAGACTCAAAAGTCCGCTGGCAAAGTAATGGCCTCTTTTTTTTGGGATGCGCATGGAATAATTTTTATCGATTATCTTGAGAAGGGAAAAACCATCAACAGTTACTATTATATGGCGTTATTGGAGCGTTTGAAGGTCGAAATAGCAACCATATGAAGAAGAAAAAAGTGTTGTTCCACCAAGACAACGCACCGTGTCACAAGTCATTGAGAACGATGGCAAAAATTCATGTATTGGGCTTCGAATTGCTTCCCCACCCACCGTATTCTCCAGATTTGGCCCCCAGCGACTTTTTCTTGTTCTCAGACCTCAAAAGGATGCTCGAAGGGAAAAAATTTGGTTGCAATGAAGAGGTGATCGCCGAAACTGAGGCCTATTTTGAAGCAAGACCGAAGGAGTACTACCAAAATGGTATCAAAAAATTGGAAGGTCGTTATAATCGTTGTATCGCTCTTGAAGGGAACTATTTTGAATAATAAAAACGAATTTTTATGTTAGCCTGATATCAACGCAGGCTGGTTTTTCGTCCAAATCAATTACTTTACATTAATTACAACTTTAAATGCGAGCTAATTGAACATGAAGATTAAGGAATTGGTATTATTATGCTATTGGAAAGAAAATGGCAGATACCCATCTTACAAGCCTGTCTATACATATGTTTCAGTGTTGGCTAATCCACATTTCCATAGTCTCTAGTAAGATCTGGCTGGGTGAGATGATTCAATTTGGGTCTTATATGCTAATTTCTAATGGAAATTACACACGAGAATCATTTCTCCCAAGTTGAATCATTTTTTCAACACCACCGAGCATCATCTTCTCATATAGCTACAATCCCTTAATCTTATTTTTTCGATTTCAATTTGTTATTACATTACTGCAACAACAGATTGAAATCTATTTTTAGACGCATTGATGAATTCACCTGATTGGTGAACGATCACACAATGTCTTGTTTCTAGTCAACAACAACTACTGTGATAACTATTTGAAACTGGTTTCAAGGACACAACAACAATTCTAACGACAACATTAGTAGTGTTTTGTTTACCTTTTACGACGGGCTCATCGTAGCTTACTATTTTTATGTTAGCCTGATATCAACGCAGGATGGTTTTTCGTCCAAATCAATTACTTTACATTAATTACAATTTTAAATGCGAGCTAATTGGACATGAAGATTAAGGAATTGGTATTATTATGCTATTGAAAAGAAAATGCCAGATACCCATCTTACAAGCCTGACTATACATATGTTTCAGTGTTGGCTAATCCACATTTCCATAGTCTCTGGTAAGAATTTTGACAAAAAAATGTGTTTTTCTTTGTTAGACCGGGGACTTATCAGCCAACGTGATATGCAAAGCGGGTATGCAAACCATTGTTCCACAGTGGCCAAATATATGTATATTACTGTTAAATAAGGTTTTGCTTACATCGGCTCGTAGGCACACAAGTTTATTGTATGTAATTCTATTGTACTACATACACTGATAATCTCCTGATTTTATTGATCAAAATTATATATCGATTGGCCATTGCTTCTCCCAAAATTATTGCGTTTGTAATTGGTGGAAATCTTAAATCTACTCATGGAATAACATGGGCCCCACGACCAATTGCATATTTGCCCAGCAAAAAAACATTGGAAGTTCTTCCAATGGCACAACTTTAAAAGCATTTCCAGAAGATGCACTCCCAATTTATTTTAACTACCCAAGAAGTTCTTTTAATTCAATTTTTTATAACTTGGTTTTTTCATACTTGTAATGGGTAATTTTAACGTTTTTTGTTCCAATTAGGTTAAAAACAGAGTAAGAATTCATAAAATTGTACAAATCATTTAAATTTTGTCTAAAAATTGCTAAATCCAATCTGAAAAAATTGTGCATTTTTGAAAATATTTGAGGTCTAACGTTTCCGTCAAGCGCTAGAATCCATTAAAAATTACAAAAAATTATACAAATTATTTATTTGACAAAATGTCACAGAATTTTTTAATTTACATCCAAAACATTGAATTCGGAGCAAATTCAGTGCAACGGCTGTTGAAATGGAGGACTTCCGTCCTTTGACAAGCCCATATTAAATTCATCGCTTCTGCGTCAATTTTGCACCACTTCCGGATCCAAAAAGAACATTTTCATTACTTTTTTGGCGACGCTTTTTTGCTGGGTATTTAATTGTTCTTTTTTGAGGAAAGATTAAAGTACAACCAATAATTTTCTTTTGAAGGTACCAACAAAGCTGGATGTCCCGTTGTTTTGCAAAGAGAAAAGAAAATAGTGCTCGCTACATGGTTGCTCTATTATATTGTAGGGTAGCCTAAACTAAGCTAAAATTTTTCTCGCAACATAATGCTTTGGAATTTCATTATTTTTATACCCACCACCATAAAATGGTGATGGGGGTATAATAAGTTTGTCATTCCGTTTGTAACACATCGAAATATCGATTTCCGACTATATAAATTATATATATATTCTTGATCAGGGAGAAATTGTAATTTGCCTGAAATTGGAAATCTAGAAGTATTCCAGGTCCATAAAGAGATGTGCCGAAAATGGTGATTATCGAACCATGTCTTGATATAGCCCCATATAGACAGATCTCCCGATTTTACTTCTTGAGCTTCTAGAATCCGTAGTTCTTATCCAATTTGCCTGAAACTGGAAATCTAGAGGTATTTTAGGACCATAAAGAGATGTACCGAAAATGGAGATTATAGGACTACGTTTTGATATAGCCCCCATATAGACCGATCTCCCGATTTTATTTCTTGGGATTCTAGAATCCGTAGTTTTTATCCAATTTGTCTGAAATTTGAAGCATGTCCATCTGTCTGTCTGTTGTAATCACGCTACAGTCTTCAATAAAGGAGCTATCGACTTGAAATTTGGTACAGACTCGTCTTTTGTCCGCACGCAGGCCAAGTTCGAAGATGGGCTATATGGGTCCATGTTATGATATACCTCCCATATAAACCTATTCCCCGATTTGGGGTCTTGGGCTTATAGAAACTGTTGTTTTTATCCAATTTGCCTGAAATTGGAAATCTAGAAGTATTCCAGGTCCATAAAGAGATGTGCCGAAAATATAATAGCATTTTAGACCCACAAAAAAGTGGAAATAATTTGACTTACAAGATATGTTTATGATTCCCCTAAAACTCAAACAAAAATGATTCTTATAAATCCAGAATCTGATCTGGATTTCATAGGTAAAATCTTTACATTTATCTTCGGGAAGCATACTGGTTGAACTAATCTGCTTGGAAGAATATCTGTTATCAAACCCCCTGAAATTTTCAAGGGAAACTATATTATTTGATTCATGGTGGTGGGTATTTAAGATTCGGTCCGGCCGAACTTACTGCTGTACATACTTGTTATTTGTAATTTAGGTTTTTCCCAATTTATATTATTTTAGTCAAGACTTTTTTGATTCAGCGTTAATTACTTATATTTAGTACCTCGAGATACTCACATTTCAAATATTATATTTTGTGTAGCGTAGAACCACAGATATTCCAGATAGAATCAAATTATTATTATTATATATAAACCATTTAACAATAGGAAACATATGGATGGAATTTGGTTGCTTACTCGGCCAATTGGTCATGTCATGCCACCCCTTCAATAACTCCAATAAAGGCTCAGTCATCCTGTAAGAAATCATGTACTTTATGACATCCAGTCGAATATGTTACGCCAATATCCAATAAATTTGGAAGTGAGCGCGCGCGCGTTTCATAACTAATATTTATGTACGCATGGAACACTTAAATGCTATTGACATCCATATGACGAGCGATATACACCGCCGCCAAAGACACATGTGTCGTCGTCATCGTTCATGCGAACTTGCCAAGGGACCAAACCAGAGCCACCCGCTCCTTGCAAAATACAGAATTTGCGCGCGCGCGATATACCCTATGGAAGAAAGGAATGTGTCAATAATGACGAGATAACATGCGAACGATTTGCATCGCTTGGGATAGCCATACTCGTGTGATAACCATGAATTCATGAGGCTCTCTCTCTCTCTCTCTGTGCGAATGACGGGGTAAGTCCAAGTAAGAAAGTAACTCCCATTTGTTCGAGTACCATCGCAGTCCATAACAAGTCTTGTAAAGATCTAGGATAAAGTATGAGAACCACATTACCATATAGTCGTACACACCACAATCATGCCATGAATGTGATCATAATTTACGAGAATAAGAGCGTGATAACAAAACGAAAAACAACATTGACATAAACAGCCGCATTCAACTCAGCACGGTAATTCTGGTTCAGAGAAGGGAATTTTCAATTAGTCACAGAGCTTCACTTAAACGATACTGCATGTACACTATGTTGTTTATACACCGGCAGAAAGTGTGGCTTTCATACGTTCCGGTGGAAAAATATGTGTTCAGGATCCCTTTCAGAGATGGTCTGTCGTAAACTGTAAGATATTTGACATAAATTTACGACGTATTTTTCCATGCTTTAAAATCGTCGTAAACCTTCATTAAATACTTTGCCAATATTAGAAATTGTACAGAATACGTTTTTTAGAACGGTTTATTTCGTATTGTTTTTTACAATTTTTGTATTTAGGAATGCCTTTTCATTACAAACAAATCGTAAGAAAATACTAACATTTGAGAATGCATTTTTTCCTTATAAAAACAAGTAAGGAAAGTCTAAAGTCGGGCTGGCCCGACTATATTATACCCTGCACCACTTTGTAGATCTAAATTGTTCCTACCATACCACATCCGTCAAATGTGTTGGGGGCTATATATAAAGGTTTGTCCCAAATACATACATTTAAATATCGCTCGATCTGGACAGAATTTGATAGACTTCTACAAAATCTATAGACTCACAATTTAAGTCGGCTAATGCACTAGGGTGGAACACAATGTTAGTAAAAAAATATGGGAAACATTCAAATCTGAAGCAATTTTAAGGAAACTTCGCAAAAGTTTGTTTATGTTTTATCGCTCGATATATATGTATTAGAAGTTTAGGAAAATTAAGCAGTGGCGATTTTACAAGGAAAATGTTGGTATTTTGACCATTTTTGTCGAAATCAGAAAAACATATATATGGGAGCTATATCTAAATCTGAACCGATTTCAACCAAATTAAGCACGCATAGCTACAATGCTAATTCTACTCCCTGTGCAAAATTTCAACTAAATCGGATTTAAAAATTGGCCTCTGTGGTCATATGAGTGTAAATCGGGCGAAAGCTATATATGGGAGATATATCTAAATCTGAACCGATTTCAATAAAATTTGGCACACTTGACTATAGTAGTAATTGTTCTTCTTGTGCAAAATTTTAAGCAAATTAGGATAAAACTCTGGCTTCTGGAGCCATATAAGTCCATATCGGGCGAAATATATGTATGGGAGCTATATCTAAATCTGAACCGATTTCTTCCAAAATCTATAGAGTTCTATTCTGAGCCAAAACACATACTTTTGCCAAATTTGAAGTCGATTGGACTAAAACCGCGACCTAGACTTTGATTACAAAAATGTGTTCACGGACAGACGGACATGGCTATATCGACTCAGGAGCCCAGCCTGAGCATTTTTGCCAAAGACACCATGTGTCTATCTCGTCTCCTTCTGGGTGTTGCAAACATATGCACTAACTTAAAATACCCTGTTCCACAGTGTGGCGAAGGGTATAAATAGTAAGAAATATAGGCGTACTACACGGACGAAAAAGACTGTTTTTCATATGTTTGGGAGTAAAAATTATATGTTTGGAACTCAAATTTTTAAACACAATATTTTTAAGTGCAAGCATATAATGTTCATAAACTAGCATAACGTATTTGGGACATATATGTTAATATGTTAGAACATATTATGTTTGGGACATAAAATGTTTGTAAATATAATATGCTTGGATGCAAACATATATTAATTTAGAAATAGACTATAAACATATATGTGTTTAGAAAGATAGAAATAAAGTGTATGCTGGAAGTAAAATAATGAAAGTAACCAATTGGCGCCTTAAAAATATATATACACAAAGAAAATTTCATTAAACATTGGAAAAATACTATGTGTAAATATAAACAAGTATAAATTTACAAATTTGGAGTAAAACATGTATATGTTGTGATATAAGACTTCGCCAAAAATAGTATATGCTTAAGTAAAAATATTGAAATGAGTTTTCGGAGAGAATATTCATTCGGAACCAAGAGAAAAGACATTTGAAAAAATAGCATGAGTTTTGTTTATCATTTTCACATTACGGGCACAATTTTTTTTGTTTCGTCAAAACAAATCGGAACGTAGGACGAGTAAGTCGAAATATTCAAACAAAGGTAATTAAAGGGATCTTCATAAAAGCTAACGAAAGGACACTATACACTGAAAAAAAAGCATGTCCGGTTTCAAAGATTGTGTCTCTACTTTAACAATTTTGGTATTGATTCCGAGCCAATGAAGCGGAGAATTCAAGTAAGGATACTTTTAAGACACAATTCTCCTTTAAATGTGGGTTTTGTGTATTTGACTCTATGAAGCAAATTTTAATTTTTCGCAAACAATTGTTCAAACCTAAATAAATTTATGTGTTGGTTGTAAAATTATGGTTTAGAATTTAAATATAATGTGCTTTTGAATGGTTATCGTTAACTTTAGGATTCGATGGAAAAATATTTCAAAAATTTCAAACTTTATACAAAAACCTTTTTTTTTTGTTACAAAATTTTTATTTTTGCAATAAAAAAATAATATATGATTTGAACTCAGTCCATTTCGTTTATATCAAGCACTGTTTTTTTCTGACTTTAAGTCTTTTATAAGACACACTTTACATACTATTACATTACAAATGTAATGTAATAGTATGTAATGTTGAACACCTTTTCGGGATATTCCGAACGTATCTGGAATATATGTAATAAAATATATGTAAAGAAAAAAAAAACAAAATTGGTGTCGGTCGAAGCAGGGATCGAACCCAGGACCATTGCCATGCAAGGCGGACGTACCAACCACTGATCCACGTCGCCAACAAATGTATGTTTAACAATGTTATGTTTGCATCGGTTCGTGGGCGCCGCAAGCTATGCTATATAAATATAACTTATAACGATAATTATCTCTTGATGACCATAACAGCTACGTAGGCCAGTGGTTAGTGCTGGCTTACAAACTGTGTGGTCTGCTGTTCGAATCCCCGTCCGGCAAAAGGTAAAATTTAAAAAAATTATACAATTGAATAATTTCTTCTATAATGCTTGTATTACAGAAAAAGGTGCTAAGAACAAAAACACTCGTGGAAGTGAGATAAATGTGAGGGAAAAAATTGAGCACAATCTTCTTTGGGAGAAAATTCTTCTAAGCATATAATATTTTTGGGTTCAAAATGTTTCCAAACATATTATAAGTTCACATAATAATATATTGTTTTTTGTAAGACAACATTATTGAATTTGGATGGAAAAATACATAATGTTTGGAACTTAGACTACCCAAACATATTATATTGTTTAGACCAATATGCTTTCAAACATATTATATATTGGAAGAAATCAAATATATAAATGTTTGGGCAATATCCAAAAATGTATATGCTTGAAGCGAAATGTGTTTGGGAGTATATGTTACAGAAGCATTTTTTTTTTGAGGGTGTACTGTCACTTGGATTTTACATAGCCTTATTAAAAGCTCGGTTAATAAATTTAAATTTCCATAATTGGTATTTTGCATACTCAGACGTTGAACATAAATCCGGGTTTTGCTACAACAATTTTCACAGTTTCCTCAATTTGAAAACGCGTGGCATTCAGACGTTTTTATGTCTGCAAATTATACATACTGCTATTGAATACAAATTTCAAAATATTATTCAATATGACGTTTTCATGACTTAAGATATTAAAAATAGTTTTTGAAATCAAATCTAGGAATCCTGTATATATTTTTGATATTTAAAAAATATTAGAAAAAAATCGCTTCTGTAACATATACCTCTAACACATTTTGCTTTAAGCATATATATTTTGGATTGGTCCAAACTAAATATTGTTTGAATTGTTCAAACATATTATGTTTCACCTTAGACATATACGGGTAAAAAAAAAATTAAAGAAATTTTCTTTGTGTATATACAGTATCGGGCGAAACATTTGCAACTACCATAAACATTTCAATATTGCCATAAGAAATATAGAAGTTTTACAATATTCCGATTTTGTAATTTATTTATATTTTGTACAATCTGTCTAATATATCAGAAAAAATTAATTAATTTAGATGTATAGTACCAAAATGGATAAGACGAAACAATTGCAATTCATAACATCTTGTATTCTAAGGCTTAATATTTTTAAATTTTTGTGCGAATCCTTTATTTTTAGTAACAGCTATGCATTGTTGAGGCATGGAGTATATTAAATGTTCAATTGCATCCTGTAATATATTATCCCATGCACTCTGCAGCCGCATGAAAAAATAGTCACTATTTCTTACATTATTCTGATAAATATTTTTATCCACAATTGGCCAAAGGATTTCGATCGGATTAAGATGCGGTGATTGGGGAGACCACTAAATAACATTAATATTGTAATGCGGAATCCACGTTTTTACAAGCTTTCAACTTTGTTTTTCGTTGGTTTTGGGTCGTTATCCTGTTGAAACGTACAACGTGACGACATTTCCCATTGCGTATAGCTAGAGAAATGTTCATTCTTATTCGTTTTTGATCGACTGTTAACAAATGCGGCACCTATCTTGCAGAAAGCTTTTTCATCTGTAGTTCTTCATGCAAAATTAAATGGACTCGAACATTTGAGATGCCCATGATATTAGCAATTTCACGCACTTTTATTCGTCGATCATTTAATACCATATCATACACTTTGGCTACAATTTCTGTTGTTGTTGCTGTTTTTGGACGTCCACTACGTGGTTCATCTTCAAGGCTTGTACGACCACGTTTAAATTCAGTAACCCAATTTTTTACTTTTGCATATGAAGAAGCACTTTCACCTAACACATTCACCATATCATTATGAATTTCTTGTCCCGATAAACCTTTTTTATGTAAATATTTAATGACAGCACGCATTTCTAATTTTTCCATTGTAAAAAAAATTGCGGATGCGTCTTTTTTGAACACCTGTTTCTATATGAAGGAGTTGCCAGATCGAAACAAAATTTAACATGTGTTATATTTCATGTTAGCCTGATACCGAAACAGGCAATTGACGTCTAAATGCATTATATCTACGCCTGGACTGTACATGTTTCGGTTCGGTCGAATGAACCTTTCCACAGCCTTTAGTATAGATGTACAGTCCAGGCGTGTATAGATTTGTATCTGGCGTTTTCATTTCAATGGCTCTATTAACCATGTTCCTTAATCTATATCTGTCCATAAAGCTCGAAAAATAATTGTATAATTAGATTTAGCATGTGTTCATAACAGAGATGTAAGTTTCCAAAACACTTAACTTTTTCTGTTTATACCGCGCTTTTTGTGCTAGGCTAAGAAGTTTCCGAACTGCACTCGTAATTCCATCTTTACTAAGTTTTTACGATTTATACAGATATATGACGTTTTCAACGTTTGCAACTTTTTGACAGTAGAAAACTCAAAAAATTGCTACTCGGAGCATCTCTTATCCATATAATGTTCTGTAAAAACACCAACATAACACAGTTCGAGGATCAAATGAGAGCAAACATATGGATGGAAAAGGCTGTTTTTCATATATTTCGGTGTAAAAATTATATGTTTGGAACACATTAGCACATTACTTTTAAAAGCATATGATGTTCATAAACTAGTATAACATGTTTGGGATATACAATGGGGAGCAAAACCGAGTGCACCAAAAACGCCACGTCAAGCAAACCATTGAGCATGGAGAGGGAAGATTTATGGTATGGATATTAATAATAATGAAAAAAAAAAGACTATTTTAATATTTTCCAATCACATTTCTCTACCGTAGAATTTATTCAAACCAAAAATTGTTTGTACTGTGCAAACATATTATGCTATACCCTAAGCATATCATTTTTAATTCATAAATAGTTAATTCCAGTTACTAAGCATTTGTTTGCTTGTAGCAAAATGTTATAAATATAAATGTGTTGGAATACAAATAGAAACATATTTTTGTAATTTATGTGAATATTACACCCCAAGTATTTATTATATTATACAAAATATGTTTGTCCATAAGCCATCATGAACTTGTACTCATCAACCTACACCTTTATTTGTTGTAATTAAACTTACATATCTATTCATTTCAATAATATTTTCCTGCACGTTATATGTTTGGAATTCAAATTTGATAGTTAACGTAAACTCCCATCCCTGCTTGGGCCCACATTCAATGGATTTGAATACCTCGACCACACACACTGGCTCCCAGACTAAAACGAACAGCAGGATATCCAAGCGTATGTTTTTATTTTGGACAATCAATAAATTTTAACACGTGATCGGAGATCACCATGCGTTTTATTCTGTTGTTGACGCTGCCGCTGCTGCTGCTGCTGCTGCTTAAGACCATATGGAGAAGGCCGAAGGTGGTAGTGGAAGTCCATATAACAAGAACACGGTGACCGATGAACACAAAGAATACAACGCTTATTCGAGAGTGGATGAGTGGTTTATGGATGGAATTACGAGCGTGTAGAAGTTAATAAAGCATCAATTTATGCACGCACCATCGATGCCAATTGGGATGGGAATCAAAATCGAAGAATTTTATTTTATGAAATGTTGTGATCATGATTTTCCCTTTCACGATATACGGGTAATGTTTGAAGAGTGTTTAAAGAAAATTGTAAATCGCAAACCTAATTCAATAGGACATAGGGTAGGGATAAACACAGTACCTTTTTGTGTTCAGTTTCATTGCCATTTATTGTTAAATTAACACCAAGGTCTAAATCCCATTGCAATCAAATATTTTATTTAGTCTCAATGGCGCCACAACTTTTTTAGGAAATCCAAACAGTTGTTGGCGTACATATAAGTGAAATTCATATCAATAAAAGTGCAAATAATTATTCGCAAAGAATGAAAACTAAAGTTTTTATCTCATAGTAATAGAAGTAGTATAAGAGCACAAAAATAGACCCGCCTTTAAAATCGTGCTAATATTACCATATTTTATTGGAAAACATTTTTCTTAAATTTATTTCTATTTTTTTAAGAAATTTCCCCAATGTCATTTCTAAAAAAATTTTTACGTCCCAAAAATTTTATGATACAACCATGAATGTAAAAATCATTAACCGTTTTCTTATGCTTATTTGCATAAGCAAATATTCTCGCAATTCTTTAGAACTCATCATTTGGCGCTCAAAATATTTTAGTTAACTTTTTTATTTCATTATTAAATGGAAGTTAAATAGTTAATAGCATAACGTTTTTTCAATGTTACATTTTCACTTCAAATGAAACTTTTTTTCAAATCAAACACCAAAAAAAAGTGAACTGTTTTACTCCACATTTTGAGATTTTCACAAGGCGTTGTTAAAACCAGGAAATCTTAATGCCCTGTTGTACCTAGAAATCTTAATGCCCTGTTGTACATAGAATAAAAAATTAACTAAACGTATAGAAGGAAAACATTGGTGCCAAATCATGACCATTTTAACCATACAGTAGTTCATTCTTACTATTTTTGGCAAT
Organism: Haematobia irritans; assembly: GCF_050003625.1. Lineage (NCBI taxonomy): Eukaryota > Metazoa > Arthropoda > Insecta > Diptera > Muscidae > Haematobia > Haematobia irritans. The sequence continues at coordinate 70,919,705 of NC_134398.1, read as the reverse complement.
CGTACGAAAATTTTCATTTGTTTTAGTTCATATTGAACTTATGTGTACGGTCATTGAACTTTATACTCACGTTTAGTTCATAAAATTTTTGAGACACACTTAAAAAAAGTAGGATTTCATTAAGCTGTGAACAATTTCGATAAAAATAATAAAATTTAACAACAAGCAAATAATTTTTTTCCAATTAGCGTTAGTTTAACTACGGACATTTTTTTCTGTGAATGAAACCTTGTCCCAATGAAGTAAAATATTTTTCAAACCAAATGAAACATTTTTCAAATTAATGACACCTTTTTCAATTCAAATGAATCAAAAATTCTTTCTCAAACGAATTCTTTCTAATTAATGAATTTATAATTAGCCCACATTGTTATCGAATAAATTGCTCTATCGCTAAGAGAAAAATGTGCGTTTTTGTTGAAAATTTCTTGGAAGAATTATGTGTTTATTTCTTACGTGTACACCTAACAACACCCAGAAAAAAGTGTCTTCGAAACTAAAGGAAAAAATTTTCATCAATTTAGTTTAGCCATTTGATTTCCATTAAGTTAAATTTTTGTGTGAAATAATAAAATATACTTATTTCAGTAAAAAAAATCCTAAACTGAAAGCAGTTAGGAATAGTTCATTAACTAGAATAAGGCATGGAATTTTACTAATACTGTTTTCTTCGCTGGGTATAAGAATTTACTACAGAACAAGAAAATTTTATTCACTGATAACAAAGCATTCGTAAAAATAAACATTTTTAAAAACCGAACTAAAACCAAGTTTCCTCAAATTTAGTTTCAAATTTCTTATAAAATGATAATTCTGACTTCCTTTATTATAGAAAGCTTATCATACATACGAATAAAACTTGGCATAGAAAAATATTTTAGTTCATTCGTACACGCAAAAAAATAATTCTTTCCTCCCAAACGAAATTTTAGACAAACAAAGTTCGTTTCTCATTTGCTTTTCGCTGTAAGGAAGTGTATTTGGAAGAAAAGTATATACTTTTTGTGATAAACGTTTATTCTTTTCCAATTTCATAAAGAGAAACTCAACAACAAAAAACATTGTTTTCTTGCTAATTGCATTTTCCCTCACATCTTTCTCACATCCACGAGGTTTTTTACTTCTTAACACCTTTTACTGTAATACCAACAATGTAGAAGAAATTATACGATTTTATACATTTTTAAAATTCTTTTACCCTTCGCCTGGACGGAGAATCGAACCGCGGACCATGCACTTTGTAAGCCAACACACTAACCACTGAGCTATGTACCTGTTATGGTCATCAATAGATAAATATCCATATAAGTTATATTTATATAGCATAGCTTGCGGCGCCCACGAACCGAATAAACAAAGTTTATTTGACAGAAACAAACATTTAGTTTGGCACCGTGGAGCAGTGGTTGCTACGTCCGACTTGCATGCCAAGGATCGTGGGTTCGATCCCTGCTTCGACCAAAGTTTTTTTTTGGTTTTTTTTACATATACAGATATGTTCGGAAGATTCCGAAAAAATGTTCAACATTACAGTGTAGTATATTAAATTTTGAACTGTAAAAAGTGTCTTATTAAAGACCTAAAGTCAGAAAAGAACAGTGTTTGATATAAATGAAATGGACTGTGGTGTTATTTCAAAAATAACTTTTTTTATTGAAAAAAATAAAAATTTTGTAACAAACGAATTTTTTTGTGATAAATGTTTAAAAGTTTCGTAGCAATTCAAAAAACTCTAACAAAAGAAAAACGTTTTCGGTACATGCTTTCCAAACGTTTTTTTTCTTTGCGTGTACTATGAAATATTCAATCCGTTCAAAACTTAAGGAAACATACTTGTTATAATATAGGAAATTTTCCTATATCTACCTGTAATCGATACCTGTCATCGATATAATCTATATTTTTGCGCGTGGGTTTTTAGTTGGAATCGCGTTGTTATGGTATATGGAGAGATTGTTAAAAAATAATATAGTAAAATAAAATAAATAATATAGTAAAATAAAATAAAAAATAAAAATTATTAAAAATAAATAACAAACAATAAGTCTATCAATATTCATGATGGTGTACA